>NW_014569673.1:373938-375732 GCF_001313835.1 Polistes canadensis | reverse complement strand
AAACTATACATTTTTATTCCAAAAAAAATAATCTCTCTACTTTTATATATAATAAATAAAAAATATATTAATCATCTTCATATATTACTTATTATTTCTCCTCCATACATCACTTGTATAATCTTTCTTTAAATATTTAAGTATAGTAAAAATACTTTCTCCCACACTCTCTTGTAAATTCATTAACTCTTTCATTTGGTATTTATTTATAAATAATTTTGGAATGAAAATATATATTCCGGACATATTATTATGCACTTATCAGTGCTGGCTGCCATAATTATATGTATCTGCATTTAGCAGGTATGTTCGATTGCATTTAGCAATTATATTCAACTGCATTTAGCAGGTGTGTTTGTACTTACTGCGATTTTTGTTATGTTTGATTGCATTTAGCAATTATATTTATCTGCATTTAGCAGGTATGTTTGTACTTACTGCGATTTTCATATGCACTTTTTAAGTGCAGGCAAGCCTTTTAAATTGTTTCATTTATGTACCAAAACTATACATTTTTATTCCAAGAAATAATCTCTCTACTTTTATATATAATAAATAAAAAAAATATATTAATCATCTTCATATATACTACTCATTATTATTCCTCCATACATCACTTGTAAAATCTTTCTTTAAATATTTAAATATAATAAAAATACTTTCTCCCACTCTCTCTTATAAACTCATTTCTTTCATTTGACATTTATTTATAAATAATTTTGGAATGAAAATRTATRTTCCRGACATATTRATMTGCACTTATGAGTGCTGGCTGCCATTTGTTTGTTATTTCATTTATTTAGCAAGACTTATACGTTTCTAATCAGAATGATTCAAAATACCTTCTCATTAATTTGCACTGTGTAAATATAAATCAATTATTATATGTATTGTGAAATGAAATTTTCTAATTATTATTAGATAAATTTATTTCGTTAAAAAAAAATATTGTGAAGATTGAAGTATTTTATATATTTATTTATTAAATACTTTTATCAGCGTGTGCACTAATTCATTCATTTTTTATCATTCTGAATGAGAAATGTATATTCTTATTGTATGTTCATCTGCATTTAGCAGGTATGTTTGTACTTACTGCGATTTTTATATGCACTTTTCAGTGCAGGCATGTACTTACTGCGATTTTCATATGCACTTTTCAGTGCAGGCATGTACTTACTGCGATTTTCATATGCACTCTTCAGTGCATTCAATAAGAATGATTCAAATTTTCTTTTTATTAATTTGTTACTATTAAAAAAAAAAATCAACGATCATATATTCAATAAAAAAGAAATGTATAAATAGGATAAAAGACTATTTAAAGCAAAGTGAAAACAAGAGTTTGGTAATTATTAGGATGCAATAAAAAATACATTACACTTTATATATTCAATAAATTATTATATCTTGGAAAAAAATTGAAATATATCGAATTGAAATGAATTGAAATATATATATATTGAAATATTTTAAATATTTATTTATTATATACTTTGATTAATGTGTTTATTAATTCAATTTGAATCATTCTGAATGATGAAACCTTTAATTTGTGTCCTTATCTGCATTCTTAAATACAGGAATGTCCTCTTCTTCCATCGTTGCATTCAAATGCACTATTTGTGCAAGCTGCAGCAATCCATGGACGTCCACACAATTTAAWCGWACGTGAYTYTAATTTAATRAAAAATATCTAAGACAAAACTCTAATTTATATACTTCAAAAATGCAATGACTCGACTATTAATTTATTTTAATAAGAAAAATGCAATGAAACTCTAGTTTTAATCT
>NW_014569673.1:369492-370764 GCF_001313835.1 Polistes canadensis | reverse complement strand
TTTTTCGAAGCAAACACTGACTCTAAGATTGCATTGCACGCAATCGCAACTGAAGCTCTGAAAATCAAAGTTTAGTTAAAGCAAGTCGTAGCGTACTTCTGTTTAATTATTATGTTACTAATAAAAAAGATATTAATTGTTTTTTAATTCAATTATTTAAACTACGTATTCCAAAAATTCTGGAATCGTGCTACTATTTTTATATGCTTTAATTATTAATAAAAAAATATTCAATAGATGTAACCACAAACTTGTGAGCTACATAAAAAAAATTAAGATAAAATACAAACGAGAAAATATCGCGTTGCATTCTATCTTTCAAAAAATAAATTTAATCGCGATAGGGTTATTTTTACAGAAGTATACCAATTGCGTTAATACCTATAGTAAAGAATAGATATAGCATTAATATAAAACTAAAACAAGATACAATATTTATATATAATTATTTGAACAATTAATTATAGAATCGATTGAACGTGTCTTGAATTATTTTTATGTGAATTTAATATAATATATAATATAAGAATTATAAAATAATAAAATTTAAACAACAATTGCAACGCGTAATTAAATAATTAATTCAATATATCATTTCATTTGCATTAGAATTAATTAATAAAACGATAAGTTAAAATTTTCTAATGCACCGAACGTCAGCCATTGGCCCGACAGTGCTTACGTTGAACCATATCAATTCTATGGACACCGTAAGCAATATCGGTTACCGGATCTCACCACGGGGAGGTTGCTGCGTCGGAGATCCATTATAAAATTAAATAAAACAAATAAATAAATGTACTTGCACGTATATGTATGTAGTTGTATCAGTATTCCACCATTGATTAGTATAATTTCCATGAAACGATGGTGAACGTCTTTTGGAAACGATGGAAACAATGGGATGATTGCATACGCCTTTCTGAAACCATAAAAATAATGACAGATTATGGTAAAAATTTGTGTGAAATCATAGAAAAATCTAAAATCATATAATTCTAATAACAGATCATCTTACCTAATGTCAATGCATTCACACCATCGATTATGACTTCATCAATCTGTAAATCAAATGAGATTTAATTAGATATCAAATTCTGTAATGAAATATTATTTAATTAGACAGTAATAATTATTTACGCGGAGCGGAATTAGTTTATACCTGTCACACCGCCGTCCGGAAACAAAGTGAGGTGATGACGTAGTCGAGTCACCTCTCCCCTCCTATTTACCTTATAAGGCAGTGCCTAAATGTTTTTCTATGTGTACTAG
>NW_014569673.1:368160-368811 GCF_001313835.1 Polistes canadensis | reverse complement strand
ATATAAGATATTATATTAATTAGGGATTTTAAAGAAACTAATTACAATTATAATGTTTATGATAAGCGGTCTTTGGCTAGATTTTATTTGCAATGGAATGTATAACATATAAAATATATTAAACATTATAATAAAAGTAAAATACCATTGCCCAGGTATAACCACGAGGAGGTAACCGCTTCTTTAATTAAAAAAGAAATCTTTCAATTAAACGAAAGACAATTATTTAACTGAGAACGTTTCTTAAGAAATCTAAATCTTAGGCCCACACCCTAAGAGTTTCATCTATTAGCAAGTAATACATTTACGTGTCGAAGTCTAACAAAGAACTGATTCAAAACAATATAAGTTATCGATAAATTTTATGTTTATATATTGGCTCAGTAACGAAATCAAGTTTTAAAAAAGTCATCTAAAAACATAAAAGAAAAATATATCGAAATTATTTCTTATTAAAAATACGTTAATAGATAATGTAATATTTCAACCAATATATATATATGTTAAAACACACTGAAATATTAAAAGAGTGTATTAGAGAATTATAATAATAGTTAAATAATCGATAGAAGTGTAATTATTGTTAAAAAGTTCAGAGTATATGATCTATCAACTGTCTTCCTCGAAATGCACCTTGAGACTGGCACTTTC
>NW_014569673.1:340671-367690 GCF_001313835.1 Polistes canadensis | reverse complement strand
TTGCGCATATGTAGAAAGGGAATAATCAATAAATTAATATAATTTAATTTAACTTTTAAAAAAAATAAATAAAATTTAATTTAACTTTTAAAAAAAAGTTTATTAAAATTTGTTCACTCTAACTATAATAAATGTTGACACGATCGTTTCAAAGATACGAAAGCTATGTGTGAAAGATTTGCACTTAACAGCATTGCATTCTCTGGGATTATAAGAATATAAAATAAAAGAATTTAGCTTTAAAAAATATCCTACGTGAAGGACAAAGTGTGTGCTATAATTTAAAATAAAGTTCATTGAAATTTAATTACTCTAACTATAAAAAATATTTACGAGAACGTTCCGAAGATATGACAGATATATGTGAAAGATTTGCACTTTACAGCATTGCATTCTATGTGTTTTTTAAGTATATAAAACGGGAGACTTTTAGCTTGGAAAAGTATTCTACGTATAGGGCAAAGAGAGAGAGAGAGAGAGAGAGAGAGTTTACTGCAACTCTATTCTACATTTATGCACCAATGAAATAGGTGCATGGTGGGGATAGTTTTCTCTTGTTGTTCTTGTAGTTCAAATTCAGTCCACATATGTCGCTGTAGTTGCAAGGTAGTGAACAGCCATAGAACAGCCTTAATGAATTGTATGAAAGGAAGAAACGAAAGGAACGGAACGGAATGGTATGGAATCAATGGACAGCAGGCAGATGCCAACATGGCGATTGTTGCGCTCTGGACTTGTGCGACATCGCCCTGTATAATGATATCGTTTTAAGTGCTTATTAAAGCAGTGGAAATAAAGTGACAAGAAAAACAATGTCTTAAATGGCTCGGGATATATGGAAAATATATTAACTTTAGCAAAATGTCAACGAGATCGCAACTCACTAAGGATTTAAACGGTTAGTCTCGTTTTCAATGTTTACGTTCGCATAAATCAGTGATCTGTCATCCCCCGTATAGATACATGCGGGTGATCCGAAAGACCGATGATTCATTGCAGGAAATTTTTTTTCTATGTTAACATACATTTTTATTTCATTTTGTTATTCCAAAATACATTTCTCATTTTTATATATATATACATATATGCACCTATATGCATATATATGTATATACATATATATATATATATACATATACATATGTATATTATATGCACATTATGATATATATATATATTCTTTTGCAATTAAAATATTTATATCTTGTAATACTATATTAATGTATTTTTGCATATGTAACGTCACGAATAATTAATTATTTATAGAATCGGTGAAAGCATTACTTGGTAAGCATGTCAAGATACTACTAAAAAATGTTGTCAAGTTAGAAACCAAGCCAGATAAACAAGAAAACCGTGTTCTTGTGAGTATTAGATTTTAACCGGTTCGACAATCTAAATTTATTACCACTGGTTTATTAATATCTTTTATTTCAGGTATTTTCACCATGCCGTCTTTTTCTTTTAACGGCCAAAGTACCCACAAGGGTAAGTTTATATTTCTTGAAATTAAAATAAGTGTATACGTAAATGGAAGAAATAATATTTGATTACAGATCGACTGCCACTTCCATTACTTAGAAATAGTATCTATAGAATCCAAAAGAGCAAACCAATTATGTTTAACTGTAGGAGAAAGATTTTACAATTTTACTACAACCAGTGTGGGTGCAGATACTACCGAAGTCGATGCAATGATCGAGGCCTTACATACTGCTATTCGCAATATCTTTCCTACAGTACCATTAAAGTATATATTTATCAAATGAAATATAATTATTTGTTAATATCTTGTATACATATATTAATTACATATATATTTATATATTATTTAACAGTTATATTATAAGAAAGATAGAGGTAATCCCAGCAAGCAGATTACAAACCATAAGAGGTAGTGAATTAGCCAGAAGCACAGAAGCAACAAGACACACTGGGCCTTGTGGTGGTTTTTCCACTCAATATGCGTGTATGTGTGATTTACATGGTGTACCATATAGAGAAGAAGTTGCTTGGGTAAGATTAATCATACTCTTGTGTAATAGTAAATCATATATAATATAATAAAAAAATAACTTTATATAATTCCTATATCGATAATATATAATTTTAGGATGTAGACACAATATACTTATCCCATGATACCAGAGAACTTAATTTAAGGGATTTTGACCATTTAGATCAAAAAGATTTGGTACCAATAATATCAGCCCTGGAATATAATACATGGTTTACTAAGTTGAGAGCGTCGCATCTTAAGTTAAGCCATGAACCACTTGAAAGATTATTGCATGTTATGCGTAGGTCATTGTCTATTCAAGAACTCTATCTGGATAATCTTGGAGTTAAATGGTAAGAATATAAATGAAAACGATAAGTAGAAAATATCCCTTTTGAAAACACTTATAAACATTAGATTTCCGTTTATAGGGATTTTGCACACAAATTGTCATTAGCCTTGATTTCTAATGCTAATACAATGTTACAGACAATAGATTTGTCACATAATATGATCGAGGACAAAGGCAAGTTTCATCCAGGCACTGATATTTTCTATCTGCAGCTTATGTTTTAGTACACCCATTTTTGTGCATTGATCTTCCTAATATTTATTCATGTGTACTGGAATCCCTCTGTATGAATTTTATATTTTTGTAGGAGCATCTAGCTTGTGTGGGATAATTGCCAAGTTAATGCAAGGTGTGCAAATAACCACATATTTTTATTACAATTAATATTTATTGATAGTATTTATTGCACAATAATGTAGTTTTTTGCAATGTTATAATCATTGTATTTAATTTAATATATGTTATAAACAAAAAAATTGTATGCATGTTTCACAACTTGCAGTAGTAGTTAGTACTAACTTATGTGTTATATAATTATTTTTATTTTTATAAGTTTTTTAATTTACTATTTCATAGTAAAACAATTATATATTATGTTCTTACATTTTTAGCAACTTATACGATATATAATATATACTACATTAAAAAGGTTATTGTGTGTGTATGTGTGATGGCTGAGCTACACAATATGATGATTGAAATCTATGTCAAATTAATTCTAAAATATTTTTATGATTATTTATATTTTAAGGAGCTACACATTTAAGTGGCCCTATTGGAAAATTACCTAAAGGATTACAAAAATTGAATTTGGCTCATTGTGGATTAACTGGAAAAGGCATTGGTCAAATAGCACATGCATTAAGTTTAAATAGGAGTATGCCAACTAGTCTGCAATACTTAAATCTTTCAGAAAATACTTTGAAAGATGATATTAATGTAAGTTTACATATTGCATATAATCTATTACACTTCTATTAAATATCTTTATTTAATCAAGATTTAATTTAATTACAGAATTTATGTAACTTTCTGGCACAGCCTAATAGTTTAACACATTTAGATCTTAGTGGTACAGATACAACCTTAGAATGTGTAAGTATATATAAATTGTTAAATTTAAAATATTTTTCTTTTTTTCTTCCCCTTCTAAAATTTGGGAATTTGTTATTCACATTAATTATTTTTATAGCTATTTGGTGCTTTATTGCGAGGTTGTGCAACTAATCTAGTCCATCTAAACGTTGCTCGCAATTCTTTTTCAAGTAAAAAGACCAAAGAAATACCTCCCAGTTTTAAGCAATTTTTTACAGCGACGCTTTCATTAAAGTACTTAAACATCTCATTCTGTAAATTACCTCTGGAGGCATTAAAACATTTGTTACTTGGATTGGCATGTAATGAAAGTACAGTAGGTTTAGAACTTGATATGAGTGGGAATAATTTAGGTTCTATGGGTGCTCATGTTTTGGAATCGTGTATACATGGTGTAAGATGCATAGCATCATTGGATATTTCGGACAGCAGTACGTACGTTCTAAATTCTGTGAATTAATAACTGTTATTTGACAATTATATTTATTTTCTTACATAAATGACGTATGTTTTTTAGATATGGATGTTGATTTAGCGCAAGTAATAACAGCCATAGGTAAAAACAAGTCTATCAAACAATTATATATGGGTCGAAATACAACTGGCATGAAAAGCAAACACATTGCCGTTGTAATGGATGCTTTGGTCCAAATGCTCCAAGAGGATGATTGCGTTTTACAAGCATTACATTTACCTGATTCTCGTCTTAAATCTGATCTCTATAATTTGATTAATGCTTTGGGAAGTAATACCTGTCTTCATACGTTAGATATAAGTGGAAATCAAATAGGTGATCCTGGTGCAAGATTATTAGCCAAAGCATTACAAATCAATAACCATTTAAGGACCATCATTTATGATAAAAATAATATTACGCTTCAAGGTTATGCTGATATCGTGCATGCTTTGGAAAAGTAAATTCATTTTTTTTACTATATAATAATTAATTAATATATTCATTCTCTAAATTATATATGTGTGTGTATTTCTGATTTAATTACAGAAATTGTAGTGTCAGGCATATGCCATTTCCAATTTTTGATCTACAACCGTGTATGAAAACGTCTGCTGAAAAAACAGAGCAATTAGCTAAAAAAATTCAAGATTTGCTACAGAGAAATGTAACGCCATGTAAATACAGTCATGGACAAGCATTTAGACTTCAGCAAGGTTTCTTGTTAAGTTCTACGCAACAAATGGTTGATAGACTTGTCGTTCAAACTCAGGATACTATCAAAGCTATAGCTGCAGAAAGCTGTGATGCAAATAATGACATTAATTATGCTACCGGTCTAATACAAGATGCTGATAATTCTAAACAGGTATCTACAAAAAAAGCATTATAATCAAGTATGAACTTATGTGTGAATAATCTAATATATATATATTATTTATAGCTTCTTCCAAGATTACACGAAGTACTACAAAGAAGAGATGAAAATAATCCAATTGAATTAAAATTACATGATATGGCAAGCGAACTTCACAAAGTTGTTACTATGTACTTAGAGGTACTTTTTATTTAACAATTAATCAAACTATAAATCATTCAAATGAACAATTTTTATAACAAAGAATGTTTTTGTATGTAGGATTCATTGGATGCAATGCTTAAATGTGCAAATGAACAATGTCCAACGATACTTTCACAAACAGTAATTAGAGGAGATGAAAGCGAACCTATTGCCGTAGAGGATGATGTTCGGAATATTTGTAAGGAGAAAAATCATATAAGCGCAGAATTTATTCATACCACTATTACAGAACAAGCTGGTGCTGATATTATTAATAGAGTCAAGTATGTCTATTTTATTTTATTATTGTATTATGTTAATATATTTGTGTCTGTACTTCTGACTTGTGTCTGACATATTGTAATCTAAATTAATGAAAAAAAAATTTGTTTTCATAGTGAGTTAAATTTAGCAGTTGCTGCACATGTATCCGATAGAACCACTGATGAAGTAATCGAATCTTTGTCGCGTAGTTACAAGACTTTGGTGAGTTATTTATTATTTATATATTTTATACATATTGTAATATAATTTTTATTCACAGATTGGAGATTGTGATAGTCGAACAAGAAGTAGTACTCCAGATGTATTACGGCCAAGTGCAGGTTCCATGAGTAGTGGAAGTGTTATTGGTGTTACAAGTGCTACTGGTGTTTCTATGACATTGCATGGTGGAAGGACTAGTCTTATTTCAGAAGTTGAGTGTCCTCCAGAAACGTATTCCTTGGAAAATTCTCTTAGCCATTGTTCCAGTGAACAATCCCCAATGGTAATTGTCATTTATTATTTCATAAATGATTGAATTTAATTAATATTCCTATGTATGTATATTAATATTAAGATAGTTTATATTAATAACATAATTGTCGTTACTTTTCCTATGTCTGTCTAGAAATTGGATTATTTGAATCTTGTAAGTATGGTAAAAAAATAAAAAAATTAATAATACATAACTATTATATAATTTTACATTAATGGTTAACAATTCATTGTAATATTTCTTCTATTTTAAAATTTTTACATTGCATTATTTTTTTATTCAGGCAACTCCGCACTTATCTAATAAAAGGAAAAGTTTGCATGGGAGAAAATTAAGACCAAAATCAGTAGTAGATTCTGTAGAAGGGTTGTCAGCAGACGATATACCTGATTTACTTCCATCACTGCCAAAAAGTCAGGCAGAAGGTTGTTTTCATATATAATTTAATAATAATGGAAATATATATAGTAAATTTTTGATATATAAATAATAATAAATAAAATATCTTTTTTCATAGCTATTTCAGAAACCGAACATTCCTTAACAGAATCGTTAGATTCTGTCTCAGAATTACCTAATACGGTGGGTCAACAATTACAACATTTAGTCAAATCTAGACCACGAAGAACAAAAACTAGAGCACCCACAAGACCAATGTTAAGACCAGATCAACCTGTAGATGGTTTAGCTCTTGGTGAAGGATTAGACGTATTTTTCCGGCCTACAACACCAACTACACCACTTATATCGCCTACGAGCGATGATAGGTATTATAAAATAAAATATATATCTTTATAATAATTATTGATTATAGTCATTTGTCATTTCATTTGAATGTTGTATTTGTAGTTCTTTACATACATTTCCAACGGATGGAAGTCCAAATTTATCTTTGGCGAGTCATAAAAGTATACCACCTGATCTAGATAAAAAGCATGGATGTAACTCACCAATGTTAAAAACATTGCTTGAACCAACACCGCGTTCAAGGTCTAGCGATAATTTAGAAAAATTTTCTCCTCTGGTAGGAAGACGTTCACAAGGTGATTCGCCATTAACTGCATCTCCTCTAGCTCGTCGAAATACAACAGATAATGCTCAAGGACATGAGAGAGTAATGTCCAGATGTGATAGTAGTAAGGATACATATAATAACAGTATTATGAGTACTTCCGTTGATTCTTCCAAACGAAATACTTTACCAAATATTGGATCGATTCCAACATCTCGTAATTCTCGAGAATCGGAAGACTGTGGGAAAATATTACAATTACAAAATAATACGAATTCGTCATTAGAGAAGGATAAATCTAGCGCACAAGCAATGCCTTCTGTTAAACTACGTTCTACTGGTTTTGATCTTCGAAGTCCAACCAATGGCAGCAACACCAAAAATTCATCTGAGTCATCTAAGTCACCGATATTAAAATCTGTTAAAGGAAATAACTCTAGCAGCGATGGAAAAAATAATGGTGCTCTTTTAAAAAATAAACCTATTCCTCCCGCTACAGCACCAAAACCACGACCTTGGAGCATGGCTGCTGATAGGAAATCTGGTAAATTTTCTAACATTTTCCATACTTGTTTTCTATTTGATTATTTTTCGAATAGACAAATAATTCAACAAATTTATTATAATAATTGAAATATTTAAATCGCAGGTGAATTTAGCTTATTAAGTGATGGGTCCAGTCCAAATACATCTGCAGGAAATACACCTGACTCTGGTGATGCTCTTGACGAATCAACTGATAGTGGTGTCAGTGGTCCTGCATCACTACCACCTACATTATCTGCAAGCAGTACAGCAAGTTCATTGAGCAATACGAGTGTAGAGAAAAGATCGGTCAGAGAATTGGCTGCTAGTTTAAATAAAGGAAAGGCTGACAAAAAAGAAAATGGTAAAATCAAACATTTTTATAAGATGCATGATCGTTCGGTGTATTGTAACCCTGCATACACTGCTCGATTCGAGCATCACTGTTAACCATTACAAAATATTCATTTTTTTTTCTTACAAGCTTTAAAATAGTTTGGAAATGCATGACAAGCCTTAAATTCATGAGCCTTGCTGTATATATTATTTTAGAGCATAGCACACCTGCACCATGGAGGTCGGTGCTTCAACGTTCTGCTGACCGACCAGTTACCAAGGTACTTTACGACATTTATTTCTTTCTTTTTTCTATACTTTTGAAGAAAGAAGACAGCTGTATATGTCAAAGTATATTTAGTAATATTTTACAATACTCTGATCATTCCTTAAAAATTCCTTTAGCTTTTTATATCATTTTAAGCTATATACTATATACTGTACATTGCCAAAATTTAATTTCTAATTATGCCTGTACTGTATATTTAATGTAACATTTAATTTTTCTTTCTTTGTTTTTTCTTTTTTAACTATGCATTGAAAATCTCTGCTTCATTCATTTTATTATATTGAAATGTATGTAGAAATTATATTTTTATTTTTATAACATTTTTATTACTTTATTCTATATTGTATTTATCAATTTCAGGTAACGGAAGTGCCGAAAATGGTTGAAGATTCTTCATTCAACTTTAAACTTCGTCGCACTTCATTTTTACGTGATTCAAATTTTAATTATGACAACGACGTTGTTGACGTTTAACAATGCAGCTCCGTATAACACCAGAATATCGATTTTATGACAGTATGTCAAAAAAATATATATATAATAATTATAATAGTAATATACATAAACGTAATATTTATAAGAATATTCCGAAACAAGCATTTCTATGAATTGCACAATAAAATAGCACATTGTTTGTTTATATTCGTGCCATAAGAAATCAGACATAACATATATATATACATACTTACGTTTATTAAATTAACACACTTGCATTAGGAACAGGGTAACAAGAGTTTCTATACAAGTATTAGTCTCCTATTATTATGTCATTAGAAGGTTTTATTGTATATTACATAACAGAATATTACATTTATCATGCAAAGTTAATTTAAATTACTACTGATGAATACAAATAATAATTGGAACAAATACTTCCATTTAAATCACAGCCAATGCATTCTGCATTTCTCTAAAACTTTTATATAAAGGGCCTGGTATATAATACTGTATATGATATTATCGAAGTAATTTACAAATTGGTAACTTGTTTTAATATTTAAATATTTATCTGTTGTCCGCGCCTCTGTACATTTTTAGATAAGAGACTGTGTAGTTTAGAGAAAAGGAAGTGTGTTCTGGCTACGGAAAAATATAATTTCTATCCTATCGGATGGAGTTTTATAGATGTCAACGTAATAAGTGCCTATTACGTATGATAAAACAAAAAAAGTGTTACTCTATTTTTAATTTTTTTAAGCAAAATGTATTTGTCTTCCGATGTTTAATATGTGAGTATACAATTGATTATGTTTTTTTATTAATGCATTTGTCAAAATGTATTCTCCGATCTCTTTTAATTTCAATATTGAAAAAAAAAAGCCCTTTTTTATTATCATCAATTATAAGTTGCATATATGCACATCATTTTTAATAATTTTGATTTTAAACTAAAAATCATACTATAAAATATCTCTCTATATATAGTTTAAAAAAAGAATCTTTCTAACCGGATCATGTTACTAACTTGGTGTTTGGAAATATAATAGGGATTAAACAATCACGTATACAAAAATATAACATATGCAAAATATACAATATAACGTTTCACAAAGTGGTATACAAATGTCGCATTTTAAGTTGGAACATTGTATAATTTGATTCTTTATACTTTACATCGTTATAAAGAAAAGTAATGACCTGGAGTAAGTCATCTTTTATATATATATATATATTTTTTTTTCTTTTTTTGATAAAGGAGTTGTTAAATATATTGTCTTTTCTAACAAAAAAAAAGTATTTAACATATATAATCATATAGAAAATTGATCGGTTTTTATAGAGAAAAGTATATGTATATACATTTGTAAAATAGAATTGCGGGATAGTATCTTAATACGCATATATATACATATATATAAATTACATACATATATAGGATGTCTCGAATATCCGATACAATCAAGATAGAAATAATTCCTTGGTTAAAAGTAAATTATTCTAAATGATAATATTAATTGTTACTATTATTATTTACAATTTAATTTTAATCAAGGAATCAAATCCTCTCCTAGATTATAATATGATTTTCGATCCACCCTATGTATACATTTATAAAACTCTGACAAAACATAAAAATGCAACAGTTCAAACATATATTGGACCCTTGTTTGCACTGTTAGCTGTAATCATTGAAAAATATACTATTGTTATTTACATGGGTACAGTAATACACAAATTTCTACAAGTTGCATTTTGAAATCCATGTTGCATATTAAACAGGAAAAACATATTCCTCAACCTATGTAAGAAGGTAATACAAATCATCGTATTAATATACATTGTTGCAAGGTACATTATTAGTCTCCTTTAGGATGACATATATTAAATTTGCATACATCTAATCTTTAAAATATTAAACTATATTAAGCAAGAAAAAGAAACTCTCCTCCTGTAGCTGTTTTATTCAAATTACGTTTTTTCAACCACAAAATATATGCCAATAACACATTCCATATTTAAATTTTATGACCTATTATATAAATGTAAATCAATATGATAAAGATTAGATAATTAATAAAATATTTGATAATGATACTTTTAGAAAGACAGTAAAAAATCTAAAGGATATATAATATATAATATAATTATAAAAATAGCATTCAGTCATGTACGTGTGTGTAATATTATGCAAGCTCATACAAAATTTTGCATGTCATGTTACAGGTGATCTTTTTGTACTATTAAAACTATATTAGAATGTGCAGTGCAATATTCAATCGAAAAAGGTGAAACTTATAGTTTAAAAAAAAGAAAACAAGGCCAGCGTTGGCATTACAAATTTTTTAAAACTGATTATGAATAGAATTCAGTAATTTTGTCACGTTGTGCCAAATTAATAATAGCAATTGATCTTGTTTTCGAAAACTGAAAGAAAAAGTAAAAAAGATATACGAATCTAAGTTAGGTAATAACTATTGTAGATCTCAAAAAATAATAAGAAATTCACCTGCAACATGAAAGTGGTTTAATGTAAATATTTAAGCAAAACAAGAAAAACAACTGACTCAGTATGCCTCTGTGCGTATGATGGTGCATGTGTGATATATTTATATATTTTACTCAAATACATTCCTGTATCAGCAACTTTATATACATATAACATATTTAGTAATCATAAAGATATAATCCTCCAATGAATAAACTCATCTATGTATAAATTATGAAAAGAATTATGATTATTTGAATATTGCATTAAGACAACATAGTCAATTAACAAAAGATATTCTTTATTTAATTATTTCATTTAATATTCTTTGATGATATATTAACTTTAATATTATAAATATTCCTCTAATTCTTTGTAAATTTGCAAATCCGATCTATATATGATTCATATTGTAAATCTCGTATTCAAAAATATGAAAATAGCGCGCCATCGAATGTGATTGGTCGAACAAATAATCTCTGCTTGCATATTGTATAATCTTTACGAATTAAGGGCTATGGCCGAAGTTTACTTTTCGTTAGTATAAAATTTCAATTATATGGCGCTTCAGTGTTAAATGATTTTATAAATTTTGGTATGATAGTATCTAGTAGAAACAGATTACATGTGCTGAATGTGTTGCGTAAACTGATGCGCAGAGAAAAAGTACGGAAGTACCGACGTAAAACGTGGAACCAAAAAGAGCGTGTGACTAGCGCGCTAACACACGCTTTTAATGGTTGTTAATTTAAAAGTCATTTTTTAAGTGGAAAGTTTCAATCAAATATGTCACGATCAAAGTCAGAAAAAAATGGGAATGGTAACAAGTGCGAATTAAGTGTTTGGGCACGTGCAATTACAGCAAATTCAGAATGGCCAGATAAAGTAAATATAACCTTACTTTTGACAATTAATATGTCTTCTTATGCGTCATCTTAATCTTTATGAATACTCATATTTATTATTTATGCAGGAAGAATTTCTCGATGTTGTTTATTGGGCCAGACAAGCAATCGGTATTATCGTTGGTATAGGATGGGGTCTTATACCTTTAAAGGGATTTATAGCTCTATTATTGTAAGTCAAAACTGTACAAAATCATCTTTAATGTATTCTAATATGGGTATTAATACATTCTATTTTTTTATTCTATTTTGTAGATTTGTACTAGTCAACGCAGGTGTAATGTATCTATATTTCAACAGTTTTCAACAAATCGATGAAGAAGAATATGGTGGTATATGGGAATTAACTAAGGAAGGATTTATGACTTCATTTGCTGGCTTCTTGGTATATTACTTCATTTCATAAAAATGAATTACAGTCATTTATATCGACATGATCTATATTTTGAATTATAATTATTTACAGGTAACGTGGATCATCATATATTCTGGGCTACATTTTGACTGATTTAGGAATAAAAAGTGATACACACGTGGACTGAAAATCGAATTAAATTGTAAGTGTAAAATCATTTGATATATTCCCTACTGGAAAGTGCTCTATATTTGCATATGCTTAACTTTATAAGCATTTGTCTACGTAAAAACATACATTTTCTATATATAACACTGGAATGTATTAATGGTGTTTCTACGAAAAAAAAAAAGAAAGGTATTATTTTATTAATTATACAAAATAATATCTTCTCACAATTTGTTACCCGTAGATAATACTTGTTATACAAGAATGAATTATACGTATACAAATCTTTTTATCGTATTAAACATCTATATTAAACTAGTTTCTTCTTGATACACCAACTTTCACAGTTGAATAAGTCGAACGTTTGTTAATAAAAATATATTTTTATTGTTACAAGAAGGAAAAGTATACAAATTTAAAAAAATAAAGCTCATAGATGCAAGTACTTCATTTGAAATTTCAAAACAAATACTTACATTCGTAAAAATAGGAAAAAAATTTAATTCTCATATATTTAACAAATAATCCTTCTTTAATAAAAATAATTCTATTAATGATCAGCCAATCATTAATCGTTTGCGTCCACGTGCTCTTACTTCTTCGTACTTATTAACTATCTCCTTACATTGAGTTTTATTTGCATAATGTTTTTGATAGCTCTCATAAATTAGTGGAAAAAGATTAGGCACTTCTGAGTGAGCACTAAGCAAAGATCTTTCAAGAACATATATATCAACTGCTTTATCTTCTACAGTTGAATCAATTCGTGCCAATCCAAAGTCAATCATGACAAAATGATTTAAAGCTACAAAAAGAATTCATATTAATACAAATGTTGTTCTTTTTATTTTTATTTTTTTTTACATAAAAACTTTCAAAACATTACCTTTCTCTTTGGTCCACATTTCATTTGAAATATTTTTCAAAAGAACATTTGAAGTCGTCAAATCTCCATGAACTATATTCTTCAAGTGTAGTTTAGCAATAAGTAAACCTAATCCTTCTCCTATAAACTTAATAATATGTTCTACATTAACTTTATCAGATACATTTTCATCTATATAATGTTTTAAAACTGTAGTATTTTCCATATATTCCATGTAAATGCTGCGACGATCCAAATTAATTAGATATAATGCAGGTGTTGGTACGCCTTTGATACAAAAGGAAAATAAACAAAATTAGTTAGAGAAATGTAACAGAACAATCAAGTTCACGGATAATTGATCAAATAATTAATTTTTACCTGCAGATTTAGCACGAATAATAGCACGTGCCTCAGCCTTTATTCTATCCTTTGTTAAACGTTTATCTAAATCCGGATGTCTATAGCCTTTGACAAATCTTTCTTTAACTATGGTAGGTTTACCTAAGTATGTCCCTTTGTAGAGACAGGCTTCGGCACCTTGCGATATCAGTTCAAAACCGTGCATGATTTTTTTGTTCTTTGTAACGAATACAAAAATGATCTAGATATAATAATTTTCAAATCTATAAATTAAAAAAAAAAAACAAGTGTCGGTTTTTGTTCCAAGAAGTTTATCATAGAACATAAGACTCCCTAAGATTTCTCTCTCTTACGTTGTAATAAATACATTCTAGATTTAATTTAAAAATCTAAACCAAGAAAGTTTAAAAATAAAATTACAAAAAAGAAAAGAAATCAATTCATCATAGGAAATCAATCTCTCATCGTAGAATAAGAACTTTGCTAGGATATCTCTCAAATTATTCAAACATGATTTATATTTGAATTTAAAACTTCAAATTTAAGAAAATTGAAATCAAATAAAATAAGAAATAAATTGATTGATCCTAGGAAATGTTCTCATGATAGAATAAACAATTAATTGTAAAGTGTGATTATATATTGCTCTTTCTCTTTCTTTTATATAACCGTATGTACATATATAGTATATAAGTAAGAAGAATAACAAGAAGAAGAATAATAATAAGAATAAGAAGAGGATAGAAAAGATGCGAGAAGTCGCGCTAGCGCTAGCGAGCCGAGACGAGAACGAAACAGCGAATCGATCGTCCAGCGTCCGTGAGAAGAACGTCCTGCGCGCTAATCGCTATCCCGACGCTAGTATTCGCCCGTACTTTGTCGTCGTCGGTTTGTCGCTCCGTGTATATCTATATATATATATATATATATTTATAATCTCTTTCTCTCATTTTTTTTCTTTATATTTTCTTTTTTTTTTTAAATTTTTTTCCCCCCTTTAATTATTCCTATCGTTTTTCGAATTATATAAATTCAACCCCCTAAATATTGTCAATTCAAATTCGTATTCTACCAATTAGAATTAGTCATTTTGTTGAGACCCCAACAACAAGATCATCTCTACCATTACCACCGTCGCCGCCACCACCACCACAACCACCACCATAGCCGTTACTTGTTAAGGGAAATGAAGGACGAAGTAAAGATGGACGCGAATCGGCTCATCGCCGAGGTTTATAAACGACCCGCGCTTTGGAACCAGAGGCACATATCCTATCACAATCGAGAAGTAACCAACCGCGTTTGGATGGAAATAGCAGCCATCTTCAAACTTCCCAGTGCGTGTATTAAATCTCAAAGAAGTCTCTCTCTCTCTCTCTCTCTCTCTTTCTTCGTGCCTTGCGTTACTCTTTTTTACTTTCTTCTTTTTATTTAATTTCTTTACCTTTATCTCTGTATCTTTTTCTCACTCGCATAAATTGAACCTACAACCGATTTCCCCCACCCCTTTCTCTGAAGTAACTTCGTCCCTTGCTTCTTCTTCTTCTTTTTCTTCTTTTCCACACAAGTGATCCAACAAATCGATTTTTTTTAATCCTCCCCGTAAAAAAATATTTATATATATATATTAAAATATCTTTTCTATAGTTTTTCTTTTTCTATTTTTTTTTTGTTATTTTAGGAATTTATATTGCCTACCGATATTCGCTACAAAGTGGGATAAGGAAGAGAAAGGTACGCGAAAAGAGGTGGTGGCTCCACAGTGGCGAATCGTCGCGTACTCGCTCGTACGCACATCGCGTACCGGCTTAACCTCACTTTTTCGCGCGTATCTTATTCTAAATTGAAAATATTTCATTTACTTTGTTCTTTCTTTTCTTTTTCTTTTTTTTATAAATAATTTTTCTTCGCCGATCACATTGTTAACTGGTTATTCTTATAATCGTCATAATAAAACACTAATTTTGTATAATTTATTTTAATATCAAATAACGTATGAAAGAGAATTGAGCTTGTAAAAATAAAATATTAGAGATTATTATTCAAATTGTGTATTGAGAGATTATTTTTCTCGCATAAATCGAATTAACGACGAGATTAATACACACCATTTATATTCGAAGATATTTCTCTTCGTTAATAAGAGAAAAAAAAAGAACATTTAATCGAACGAAACTATTAACCGAATATTTCGTATCGATCATACTATTTCGATACAAGCCAACTCGAGTTTTAAAGACGCGAGTCGCTATGACGATATTACGCATGCGTAGGTTGCGATTAGGTCAATAATAAAGGACAACTGAAGGTACTGATTTAACTGGTATCAAGTGAAATTTTTAACAAATATTTGTCGATATTTTTCTTATTACAATTCGAATTATTTTCGAGAGAATATTTTTAGCTTACCTCTACTTCTTTTTTTTTATTATACTGCCTTTACAAATACAGTCTTATGTGCTATGTATAAAAAATAGAAAAAGGAAGAACCTTTAGACCCTTAATCCATAGAATGTTAGGGGTTTTCAGGTAGTATAACAGGTACCAGGGAAAAAATTCCACAAAATAGTAGATCCACGTCTACACAACTATTGTGATGGAAAAAATAATTCAATTCGTCGAGCTCTCGTTTCCTCTCTTTTTTTTTTTCTTTTCATCATTATGAAATAATTTTCTGAAAAATATTTATTTCGTAATTTTGTATTTTACGTTAAATCGCTAATTGGAAAGAATTAACTGATTCTAATTGGAATATATTTTGTCGTTTCTTTCAGAACCAGTATTAAAGGCTAAATGGAAAGGTCTTCGGGACACGTTTCGTGCCGAGCTTAAGAAGGATAGATTTTTTCGGAGAAGTAAATATCATCGCAACAGACCAGTATGGATTCATTTCAAGAGTCTACAATTCTTGAAGGAACAAATGCTTCCAAGGCCACCGATTTGGGAACGTGGAAAAGCAGGTATGGATGGGGATCAAGGATTAGGAGAAAACGATTCTGAAGGGATGTTGACCAAGAATGGTACACCTTTGAATAGAAATTTGGACGACAGGGATACCTTGGCAGATCAATTGTTGTCAATGAGCTGCGAAAATGGTACGCTGCAAATCAAAGGTATCGATCATCGAGTTGACATTAAACAAGAACCGGAAGAGAGCTTCGATAATTTGGAATTTCAAAATGTTACGGATAATTTAGCGGACGATGAAATGATGTTGCAAAATATATCACCCGAACAAGTATTAATGGGTGAGAGCGACAATGGTACCGGATTAACGGTTGATCCTTTGGAAGGTAATCGTTTTGACGATACTTATTATTTCTTCATGAGCCTTTTACCGCACATGAGAAATTTACCGGCCGATCGAAGAATGTTATTAAGAATTCAAATGGAAGAATTGGTTTACAAGGAAGTTTATAAAAGAGGTAACGAAGAAGTCGATGCATGATGAGAAAAGGAACTCGGACAAGAGTCCGCTGCAACGACAAATTTACAAAAATAAAACGACCGATTTTCGTATACAATCAAACGAAGATCAGTATTAAAAATCTTCAAGAACGAAACCGCCGCCGTCGTCGTCTTCTTCTTCTTCGTCGAAAGCGGAAAAGGTCGCGTAACGAAATGGAACGAATGTATACATATTATAGTCTTGACATTTTTGTTCCTTTCTATGCGTGGATTTCTACTCGAGACAATGACGCTTTCCGTTTTGCTCGTAAAACCATTGAAATTGGCTGTGAAGAGATCTGTTGACAGTAGAAACGCGAAGATGACGGTAATAAGGAATTCTTTTTTTAACAAATATCATCATTCCAAATGCGCGTACTTTTTTTTTTTTTATCTCTCTAGTTAATGCATACTTTGTCATTGTAATAATTTTTAGAATAATTTTAATAATCCTTGACTTTTTTTTGTTCTTTACATTGATATGCAAATTCGATTTTCTTGTTTATTTTTAATCAAGGAAATAGAAATAATTCGATATCGATGTTCAACTTGAACCTTGCGTAACGTTCTTTCGAACGAGCGAATGCACAAATTTCTCTTAAACGAAAGTTCTTTGTGCCATAATTAGTACGTGTATAATAGTACTACTATCGCACGACCGGGCTTCCAATTGTTACTTTGCTTTTTTTTATTCCACGTTAATTTTATTCGTCAACATATATATATATATATAGATCGATATTAAATAGCATCTATGTAAATATAGAAAATGATCGATGGAAAAACGATTGGTCGGTTGTTCGTACTATGTATCGCGTGCAAGGATATCATATGCTGCGAAATCGTCTGCACAAAAAAAAAATATTGTCTAACATATTAATATCTATAACTATTACTATTATCATCTCTATGACTATAGAAACAAATTTCAAATTCAATTGTGCATGAGGAACGACAATTACTATACAATGTTTCGGTGTGTATAAAATGAAAATTGTATCATTCATTCGATCGCATTCCTTTTCTCGTGAAATTTAAATTAACGTTAACCCCAATGTATATTAGAAAGAGTGGAAAAAAGAAAGAATAAGAATAAGAATAGAAGGGAAAGGTAAAAGAATATCGAGCGAAAGGAAAAACAAACTAGGTCCTGGTCGATAGCGTGGGAGTAAAATATATATAAATATATAAAAAGAGGTTCCGTAAGTTGAGAATCACTGGTACGGTCGGTACCTGCAGGTACGAATGTGCAGCATGCACCTGTGTGCCAAGATAGGCGGCATGTATATGCACTTGCGTGGCTCGGTAAAAAGAAGTTAGTGCGCATGCGCGACCGTTCGTGGTCACTCGCGCACCTCCGGTTTCGTTCGGCCGTTTTGCTCGCTTTCGCGCTAAGACTCGCACCGCGTACGGTCGTGTCGCTCGTCGTTTCTCGTCCAGTTTTATTCATAGTATTTTTATTCGTACGATTGTTTGTTTCTCGATTCGTTCGTTCGTTCCTTCGTTCATTCATTCGTTCATTCATTCGTTAATTCGTTTGTTCCTTCTTTCGTTCCTTTTTTCTTTTTTTTTTGTTTTACCATTACCTATTACGCCAACTGTGTTATTTCTTTGCTTTAAATTCTTTTCATTCTTTCTCCTTTTTTCCCCTCTCCCTTTTGTCCACTTATTACCGTTAGTTCAAATGAAGCATCTCCTTTTCTTTAATTTTCCTTGCACGAACGAACGAAGACGAGTTAAACGTTACAGGTGTTTATATCAATTTCTCGGCTGACGATAACTCTTCTAAAAATAATAACAATAATAATTCACGTTGTGCGATACCTATTACGAAACAATTAACATCTTACAAACTTGATAATTCGTGAATAAATCTCGTTTATATACTCGCGTAAATCGTGACAACGCAGAAGTATATACACATTTTGTACAAGTTTAACTGGAATATAATATATCTCGCGTTATATTATATTCCATTACTATTATATCTTCTTCATCCTTGGCTTGCATCTTCTGAATCACACACACGTATACATATTCGTCGTTTTTTCAAGGTGAGTCCACTCTCGTAACGTTTCTTGGCGAAAAAAAACCCCCCTCCGTTTTTTTCTCTAAGGAATCCTCCAAATCATCGACCTTGACCTTCTTCTTACCTTTCATTCTTTTCTATATCTTTCTCTTTCTTTCTCTTCCTGTAGACATGATGCACCGAAGAAAGTATTTCGGTATATTTCTATACAACTGTAATCATACCTAACTTATATATATATATATATACACACACAAAATACTTATGCATACCTAAGGAAGACTTTCAATCTTCTTTTATTCCCGGATATAATACTTGGACCCGTTTCTTTTCGAAACTCGACAGCTTTCGAAAGATGCATCCTACGTGTATGCATTTTTTTTTTTTTTTTATTTTCTTTTAGTTGCGCTTCTTCTTTTTTTGTTTCCTTCTTATATGTCGTCGGTCGTAGTCGTCGCGTTTCATCGAATTTTATTTTAAAACGAAACCGTAAAACTATTGGGATCAAGTTAATTCAAGAGAACAAAATTCCTGACGGTTAATGTTCTTCGTGTAGTTCCCATTTAATATCATAATACTCCCTCTACTAACGAAACACTTTTATTTTTACAAGTGTCGATATTATTTAAAAAAAAATAAACAAGTTATGTTCAAGATAAATAAACACACATATAATTATTATTATCATTATCATTATATTAAGTATAGAAACTAATTAGGTGCGTTTTTTTTTTTTTTTAAACAAATATAGTATTCATTTATAAATTAATCATATACGTTTGTGTTATTCTTCGATAATAATTTCCATTATTTTCTGTCGAATTTTTGTTGACAAAATAAAAAAAAAAAAAAAACATGATTGCAATTTTGATGCAATAAATTTTAAATATCAAAGCACCGAATTTATTTCTACACTTAATAATAATTTTACGGTCATTTCCCAATTAGATGATTGTAAAGAACGTTGTTGTATGTTTCGTGTATGCAATGTTACGTATAATGTATGTATGTATGACGAGCTCTTAGTATCTAACACACAGTATTTGTCATAATCAAGTAAGAATATTTTTGCAACGGTATACGCACTTCGGTATAACAAGATAACCATTTCGAATACTTTCAAACGTTCTCATTTCTAAACATATTACATATAATTTTCTGATTTGTAAAGTATTATTCCAAAGATAGATTTATAATCTTTCATGATTGTATGTAAATAAAATTACAGACTGAATGAGTTCGATTCTTTATGGGGTATCTTTCTCCTTGATTATAAAAAAAAAAACAATAAAGAAAAAAAAGACGAAAGTAAAAGTTATTTGGATCATAGGATACAAAAAAAACTGGAAACACATATTACAAAGTTTTATATTACTTGTAAATTTCTCTTCTTTTTTTTTTTTTTAGATTAATTCTATCGTAATTATATTGTTATATAAAAATATGTACATAGATACGTTTTCAAGCAAATAGTCAAGGTATTACGTTTGTTAGTTCTATCGTATATGTGTTCTCCAATCGTAATGGCTGCTACTGTTACTGTTATATATTGCTGTTCTGCTTTCTCTATGATATATTCAACGTTTCGCCGATAACGTCAGTATTTTTTTTTGTTACTTTAATCATTATCCAGAAATGCATCATTTATAAATCAAATTTCACAAAGGATTCAGAAAGAGATATATGTTACTTTGTCTTTTTTCTTTTTTCTTCTCTTTTCTTTTCTTTTATTGTGTTGTTATATTATGAATCATGTGAATAATATTATGTTTTACGAACTTGTTTGATTTTATGAATCAGAATTGAAATAATCAAATTAATAATTAGACAGATATATGGTAATAATTCTTGTTCACTTTTTTTTAATTGAATTATTAGATTATTTTTGTTTTATATTTTTCGTAGATTCTTTATTATTATTATTTCATTTATTTTAATAACGTTATTTAACACTTATAACATACATACATACATATACTCGTATGCAAATAGGTGGCCATTAGAAAAAAATTGTATTATTCTCTACTTTTGTAATCGTAACTATTTACATAGTATCCCGAGATATCAAAAAAAAAAAAAAAAAATACGATGTTATAATTAAACGAACCGAGAAGCGTCAAACGTATTTCCTTCCTGTGGCCGCGCTTTCAAGCTTGTTCTAAATAACGTTACACCGTTGGAATTTAGCGATTCGAAACGCATTTATGCGTGCAACTTTTTAACATAAAAGTTATTTGAATTTCCTCGACGCGAGAGAAATAGAAATAGAAAAAGAAAAAGAACAAAACAAAACAACCGCATCCTAAACCGATTAACTGCGAAAATTAAATTTGATAATATTTCTCATGGGATACGTAATTAAAATCAAGCAACGAGAGTTATAAATGTTAAGGGGAAAAAAAAAAGAAAAAAAAAAAAAAAAAAAAAAGAGAGTAGGATTATATTTTTATTTCGTAAACAAAAAAAAAATTAATTATCGTTGATCGATAAGATTATTGATAAATAATCTTGGATTGACCGTGATATACTTACGCTTCGTTGATTTCACATATAACTTAATGTATTATAATTATATACGAATTATAATGGAATATAGTTGAGAATTATTCGAAGACAATTTATCGAGCGTTTTTCGTTGGAAATTCAAAACGATTTATAGAAAATATCGAGTTTGATAAATCGAAAGAATTTACGTAAGCAAAAAAAAAAGAAACATAATGTTCTTTCGTCAAGTAATGCAATTTTAATGCAACTCACGTATACAATTCTTTTCTTGCTTTTTATATTCCTCTACGACGTCACTTTTATCTATTTTCGTGTACGTTCTATATATATACATATATATATATATGTATATATATATATATATACACCGGTTCATCGTAACCAACTACATACGTTACTATTATAATGAATAAATGATCCAACGTAGTATACGATGTCGTCTACGTACGTTCGATGACTGACACGAGCTTCAATAACACGCGGTGGATTCGAAAATTCTTACATTTAAATTACCATTGATTTATTTTCATACAAAACGTTTCAGAAATATTTCAACGAGTATTAATATAAATTAAATCGTGATTAGCTAATAATAATATCAAATATAAATATATATATAGAGATATATATATATATTNGAACAACATATATTTGTGCTCTGGACCGGATTTGGAATTAGATTTTGACTTTGCAGTTGATCAAGTATATTTAATTCAATAATATAATTAATATAATAAAATATATACAAAAATAAAATGAATAAATAATTAAAATTACAACCCAAAAATAGGGTGGGGGGGGGGAACACTGAAGGATATTGTCCTAGTATCTAACGTGACGTCACGCTTCGATCAACTTTGAATCCTTGATCCGATTTCACTCGATGCTTTCCAATGGTGCATTGAGTTAAGAAGAATTGGGGGGATTGCGGTTTGGGAGGGAAAGGGGTACAGCACGTTGATCCGGAATAACGAGGAAAGGATCCCGGGCACGCGCTGTGTTCTTCTTCCCCCTTCTTTCCCCTTTATTTTCTATCTTTCTTTCTCACATTCATCCCTTTTTATTTCTTTTCTATGAAAATAGAAAAAAGCTTAAGAGAAAAAAAACAAAATCTTCTTGGACAAGTAGTAACTTACTTCGACGTTCGTACTATTTCAAGAGTACAAACTTTTGGCGAGTTTCCAAATGTGGTGGTGGTGATGGTGGTGGTGCACATCTTCTTGGCCTAAGAGTTTAAACAAAGTTCAAGGGGGATTTGTTACTAAAAAAGGAAACTATATATATGCATATACTACTTCTTTTTTTATTTCTCATTGTCAGTTAATATAACGGATAAGGATGAAATCACGAGATTATATCGTGTAACGCCCATTTTTAGAATGATCAGTAGACACTCCCTTTTGCGATTATCTCATCGAACGGTTCCGACTGGTACGGCTTCGTCCCGTTGCTTGACCGCCAAACTTTCGTGAGAAATCCTATCATAATGCAATCATAGTTTCATATAGTTCAAACGTTTTGTCCAAATAAATCGAGATTAATCGAATTATCATCATCATTTGTGTTTCATTTTTTTTTTCTATCACGTGTATATGCAATTAATTTCTTTTCATAATTAATTTACTTAACAATAATCTAATAATTAATCGTAATCCTATAAATATTGGATTCTCATTTTATTTCGGTCCATGTTATTCTAAGCGACAACAGCGCTGTCTGTTGGAAATTCGCGACAAAATGGCGAGTTCGATGAACTATCATCGCGAGAACATACACATCATTATTTTTTCAATTATTTATTTCCCCTTTATCGATGGGAGCTTTTTTTTACTAGTAGGCTTTTTAAAAATCCACGTGGGAACTATTATAGTGTATTTACGATATAAACGTTGTTGTTGTTGTTGTTGTTGCACGCGCAACATTTCACATGGGCACATGCGCGTGTCGATGTAAATACGATCCCACCGTGTATAAGGTGCAAACTTAAGAGAAGGAGACTTCCTTTTTATTCCGTGAAATAGAAAGTGAAAACGAGTCGCAAGGATTATATATACATATATATATATACGTAACGATGAAATCACATGTTAATTAACGATAAGGAATAAATAACCAATGATAATTTCACAAACCGGTCTAACGATGCAGAAATTTAATCTTAAATATATCATTCCACCACAACTAAATATATTTCTCGATTATTTTTGTCACATTTCAATATAATCTTATATTTGTCTTATAAAATAATACAAAATAAGTTGCCTACTTTTCAGGTAATTAACTTTAACTTACACGTACACCTGTGTATGTATGTGAGCGTATGAATGCATGAATTTTCGCAACTGCAATATGGAAAAGATTGCAAAGAGAGAGAGGGAGGGATGAGGTAGTGTTAAAGATGTGGAAGTTGGATATGGTGATGATGATGATGATAATGATGATGATAGTATATATGTGCAGCCCTTTTATTCACAAAACGAGTCTTCTTCATCGTCTCTTGGTCGTTGTCCCTCCTGTTTCTCAGCATTTCTCAGGCCTGACTCATCGTAGCATGACTTCGATGCACAGTTCTCACGCTTTTCTCCTACTTCTTCCAATTTTCTCACAAACTCGTTCACTTAGCATACATATTTACATCCCTAGTTGAAAAGTAAGTGTATATAAAAGGTATAAAAAAAAAAAAAAGAAAAGAAAGGAAGGAAGGAAGGAAGGGATGTAAGGGACGTTATTGTTGGACATGCAAGTTCTTGCTTTTAAACAGTTGTGGGCACTCATCTCGGTGGAACGCAGTAACAGCAGCAGCAACAGCAGCTCCGCCTCTCAGTCAGAAGTTAATTTTACCTGCGTGATCTTATTCGTGAACTTGACAGGCCAGTTGGACCTGAAAAGCTTGAGTTAACGACACCCCACTAGAATTTGTGCGAAAGAGAAAGGGACAGAGAAAGAAAGAAAGAAAGAGAGAGAGAGGAACAGCTTCTTACCACTTTTTTCTTTTTTTTTGGTCTATCTCTAGAAAATGTCTTCGGTGTGACTCATACGGTCCTTTCCACTCCTGGAGAACGAACTCTCCCTACTACTTATCTTCTGTCATTCTTTCTACCCCTTCTACTACCTTTCTTTTGCCTTGCATCCTTTAACAACTCAATTCTCTTCTTTCGATCAGTAATTTAGTTAGATAGATAAAATCCTTCAAGCAAGTCTCTCGAGTCACCCTATTATTTAAAGTGTCTATATAATAAAAAATATGTTTATTTTTTTAAACAAACACAAAATCATGATCAAATCCAATAAAATCAAGGTGGGGAATATCGTGATCGGATAAACGAAGGATGGTAAGCTCCCGTTCGTCATCGACGGCTATTGACGATAAGAACGAAGACAATAAAAGGAAAGAAGAAGAAGAAGAAGTAGAATCAAAAGGACGAGAAGAAGAGGAAACCACCAACAACAACAACAATAGTAGCAGCAACAACAACAATAACGTTAATTCGATACCGTCGTTGTCCACCGTCGAGGTGTTAGATTTGCTTGGCGAACCAACAACCAACGCCATCTTGTCGGGAAGGAAAGGAAACGTTAGAAGAAGCGTTGCTGAAGGTGAGGGAGGTGGTGGAGGAGGTATAGGAGGAGGTGTAGGAGGAGGAAAAAGGACGAGTGCCGGTGCCGGTGTCGACAAGGAGGACGACGACGTCGAATGGGGTCGACGACGAAGCAACAACGACGGCCCACCTTCGTTGGTTTCGATGTCGTTAGACCTGCAAAATCAACCGGTCGGTAGCGCCAATCCGCAAAACGATTCTGGAGATTATTCGAATATCAATGCTGGTATTGGTACTGGTATTGGTACTGCTATTTCTGATCCATGTGATCGTACACTTGCTACTGCAACAACCGAAACCAATAACAACAACGCTATATTATCGTCATCATCCATTACCAATATCAAACTAATTGGTAATAATCGAGAAGAAGAAGAAAGTTACGAGGGATTCGGATTTGGATCCGATTTTGGATCCAGTTCTGGTTTCGGTTCCGTCGAAGTTGACGCTGACGGTGAACCAGAGGACGGCAGGGACGACGCCGATTCACCTGGTGGCAGCAGTTCAGCACCCTCTCCTACTGGTAGCAACCCTTTCGGCAGGTAAATTTCATCTTTTATTAAATATTATATTATTGTCGTATATTTTTTATTGGAAGTACGTTTGAAATTTTCGCGCGTTGGGTATTGCATTGATTGTAATCGTATTAGAACCAATGAAAATCTATCGTTGTTTTTTGCCCAGGACAACGGAACGTACTCGTATATAATACGAGTGCAACGTACTACTCCTCGTGAACAATTTATCGATTTGTCCGAGAGGTGAAATTCCCATTGTTCGGAACATTGCCGCAGTATGATAATATAAAACGAAAACCACGAATCTTTTATCCAAACCCAACCCAATCAACCAACCAACCCCTCTGGCCCGCTTTTATATTATATCTTTTTATTCTTACCTGTGGTATTATTCTTTATTCTTGTTTGTTTTTCTGTTAAATTTTTGCGCTAATTTTTTTGTATTTGTCTGCTCCATTTCCTCAACTCGATCGGAATTCGTCGTTTTTTTATTTTCTTTCCTCGTTACGTGAGTTTCGTTTTTACCATATTTGATCAAAAGGAACGCTCATAAATATGTCCGTATTAACAATTAAAGTCTACGATTAATTTTCCACTTGCTCTAAGGTCGCGCCAGGTATTCCTATTGTTTACGTTACATTCGTGCACGCTTGGAACGTTGTTAATTATCTTCATGCTAGGATGAATCTCAACGAAGTTTTCCTTCAACTATGTACGAAACGATGATGATGATGATGATGATGATGATGATGATGATTATTATTATTATGATGATGATGATAATGGTAGTACTTTCTTTATACAATTCCTTTTTCTTTTTAACACTCACCGAATCATTGTTTTCTGATGAGTATTAAAATTTCGGTCGTGTTAAGTAAAAAATTAACTAAATAAAAAATTCATCCTCGTTCTCACGATCTTATATTAACTATATATATATACATACACGTAACTATCATTTTTAATAATGTTTCATTATCTGTATCGAAAGTTTCGCACATGAGAAGAGAAAACTAAGCTAATACCATTATTATTCCGATTACTCTTCCTCAAGTTTATTAATTTAATTTATCGTATTCAACGGGAAGCTTTAATGGTATTAAATTCCTTTACCTTCACAACACTTCTTCCTCTTCCATTTTATTTTACTCGAGAGAAAAAAAGAACAAAAAAAAAAAATAGAGAAGGATTATCGCAGTAATACATAAGTTGGATGCATTTCCGTTTCACGATCATTACGCGTGTTTTTTTGTATTTTGTTTTATTCTTTACATTCATACCCAGTTCGTGTATTTTCATTTGTATATTTTTTTTTCACCACGTTACTTTTTCCAAAATAATAATATTCAAATTATTAAAATTATATTTATTTATTTTTTGATTACGTTATTCTCAAATGGGAAATATAGATTTGTGAAATGTGAATTAATTTATTTCATATCTTGCGTGCAAATATT
>NW_014569673.1:338477-339591 GCF_001313835.1 Polistes canadensis | reverse complement strand
ATATATATATATATATATAATATACTATATTAATTACATTTAAAAAATAAATTAATTTTATTATAAATTATTGAAATAACGTTGTTTTGTTTTTATTATAGAAATCCGAGAAGTCCGAATTCGACCATAGGAAGGCATTCCTGGCTTCGAACATCCCTTAGACGAACACCCCCATGGTAATATATATAAAAATATAATACTTTTAACAAATGTTAATCCACAAAGAGAAAAAAAGAAATTTTGCATACGACAAACGAAACGTCTATTAATTATAATTTTGTTTTTTCTTCTTCGCGAGAACAATTCCGTCGATAGAAGAAAACGATGGCGAAACAAAGAGACGTGTGAAAATATGGCGTGAGAAAAGTATCGTATGTGCAAATATTTCTCTATCTCTATCTTTCTTTTTTCTACTCTCTATCTGTAAAACGGAAGATAAGAAGAAAAAGAAGGAAAAAAAAAGGAAAAAAAATAATGTTCAAGTTTTTACTAGAAAAACACAATGGTTTCTGTTTAAAATTTCTCTTATAGTGTGCATCATTATACATATATTTATATGAAAACGTTTCTCAATAGGTCGACACTTAATTTAGAATATAATCTACGTCCAAATTTAATTATATATTTTTTATATATATTGCAAACATATATATACATTGTTTATGCATTTGTGAACGGTGAAAAATAATGACAGAAAGAAATAAAAATTTGGCATATATTCAACACACTCGATAAATCGGTATAGAGTCGTGTTGAAATTATTCTTAACTTATTTAAGCAATTCAATTACAATAATCGTATTATTATTGTTGATAATTTATATCAATCGTTGTTTAAAACAATTTTTTCATGATTATTATATCTAATGATATTTCTTTTGGACTTTTCCAGTTCCGGGAGAAAACGGATCAGTTCAAATGCATTAGCCAGGTAAAAATACTATTATTTATACACGATAAAACAATAGTTTATTATTAAAATAAAAATAAATGATAGAAAAAATATATTTACATTTATATTATTATGTTAGAAAATAATTATTCAATTCGTCATATTAATTCATCGAAAATTAATTATTTTCTAATATATATAAAACAACGAATTAATATTGACA
>NW_014569673.1:335537-338097 GCF_001313835.1 Polistes canadensis | reverse complement strand
AATACATTTACATTTATATATTATTATGTTAGAAAATAATTATTTAATTCTTTAATTCGTCATATTTTAATTCATCGAAAATTAATTATTTTCTAATATTTATATATAAAATATTAATAAAGATATATTTTATATAATAATTTTGGAAAAAGAAAAGACAAAAATTGTCTCCTTCATACGTATAAATGATTTTGAACGGGAATTGACGTCACGGTATGATAATAGCCGATGGCGTCATACAAAATGAGAAAAAGAAATTGGTATATCAGTGATCTCTTCTCGAAGAAGAAGATCTCGAACACCCAACTCCGTTTCGTGACGCTTCGAGAAGTTTAATCCTTTCACAGAACTCCAATCTTACTGAAAACTTTCTAATACGTAAGCGTTTTATATATTTCGATTAAATATATATTATATTATGTATTTAAAAAGTATCTTGAGACAATTTTATTTCAACGTTGGTTATTAAAAACGCAAAACTTTTTAACAACAACAATAACAACAATAAAATAATACAAATTTTATTTTATTTTACACATTTATTACACTAATAACGAAATAAATATATTAAACACTATAATACTTTGTGATAAACGTTTTACTATACTTACACTTCTAGTCGTATAAATTATAACAAAAATTTAATTGAAGATCACAAAATAAGTAAGATATAAAAGTTTATATTTGATATTTTGAAAGTAAAACAATTTTTTAAATTGAACCAAGTAATTGGAGTCTAACGTTGAAACAATTTATTTTGAAGTTTAACTTTTACTTTCAAAAAAAAAAAAAACTATACAAGTTGTTTGCTTAAACTCAAAACTTTTCAACCCACTTTCTAATATAATATAATTGTTATTTAATTATATGTTATTTTGTGTATTATAGTCAGCTTTATCGCAGCGGTAGCTTCAATAGTTCAGGAAGAGGCTCAAACTGTGACAATACTGACGATATGTACAGCGATGTATCTCTTGAAGAAGACTTTATAGATCTCAATCATAGGGTAAGTGTTACAATTTACGTGTCGTATAATTCGCCTAAATATTTATACATTTATATAAATAAAAAACAAGAAAATTCTATACGAAAATTCCTCTTAATCAGCATTTGAAAATTAGCTTTTTTTTAACATCACGAATGAAAAACACAAAATTTTCCAATATAAATTTAAATAATAATAATTTATGTTATATAAGTGCAAGTATTGAAATCAGTATAATAAGGGGCAAGAATAAAATGAATTTTCGTCAAGTGTATCAATTCTTTTAATATCAATTAGGTATCTCTTTCGAATATCTTCCAATAGAATTCATTAGTCACTTTATTTAATATTTCATTGAATCAATCAATGATTTAATATATTGATACGATATTAGATTCGAACAAAGATTGCTAGTAGGAAGATTATTTAAGTTGGTCACAGTGAGTATATAATATGTCGAAATTTTTTAATACTTTATATTTTAAATAATGAAATATATATTTTATATATGATATTTTTTTTATTGTATACGTTTGCTATTGTTTTTTCTTTTTCTTATTTTATCTAAACAAATAATATACTATAGTATTTCGTATTGAAAATATTTTACAATTTATATTTAATATCGTTTAAAATACTTATATTTTTGTATTGAAAATATTGTGTATTTTTTATTACCGAAAATTCCGAAATATTAATTATTGACCAACACGATATATATTTGAATGTTTAGAACATCAGAATTGAATCGAATGAAACTTCACAGATATCTTGGCTAACCTTCTAAATTTGCGTGTGTTACTGACGTTTGATTTAATAATAATAATACTAACAGTAATAATGTTTTCGTTTTAAATTAAAAATTGAATAAATACTTCATTAAAACAAAAAGAGAAAAGAATAAAAAGAAATTTTGTATACACGTGCAAAATATAAAATATATAAATAAGTATCTGTGTGGTATATGGTGTGTATATGGTGTGTATATGAATAAAACCGGTATATACATATAAATATATAAAAGAAAATTATAGAAAGAAAGAGAGAGAGAGAGAGAAGTAAAAACAATTTGGAATAATTCAATAAGTAACTGATGTGTAACACAAAACAATCTTACAAATCCTCGTCTCGTCCATCTCAATCAACAAGTCAAACCGATCGGATTAAATTACCACCGTCATCGCATCATCATTCTCTACCTTCTTACAGTTATTACCCACCATATCACCGTTATATTCCATACGAACCATACGGAATTCACCATCATCCAATACCACCGAATTGTCCACTTTCCTGTTACAACAATAACAACCATGAAAATCTGAATGAAATTGTTTCTGAAAGCAAAGGAAAGTCTTGGTTATTGATTATTCTTCTTATAGTGATTCTTATTGCATTAGGATTTGCTCTTTATCGTATTATTTCGAGAACAAGTCAGAGATTTCGAACAATTAGAGAGAACAATCCTGTTACCTCGATACAGGTAAAATCGTTTATTGTTGAACAACATATAAATTTGGAAAAATTAAATCTGTTATTATATATATATATATATATATAAAATTTAGATTTAAT
>NW_014569673.1:312116-335349 GCF_001313835.1 Polistes canadensis | reverse complement strand
TATTATATATATATAAACAACAATATATAAATTTGGAATATATAATAACAGATTTAATTTTTCCAAATTTACATACAAAAACTTTCGAATTTGTTTTTAAATTCAAATAGACAGTGAGGAGGCAGAAAGACGCCATACAAAATTGTCCGGCCGAATTTGTACGTTGCATTGGTATGATATCAGAATTTAAAAAAGAATGCAGTATGCCCTGTGAACAATGTAAGAAATTTCCCGTTATGATGTCTTCGAAAAAAATCTTCGAAAAGATGCAGAACAAGAAATCGAACGACGAAATCGATGAGAATGAAAATACATTAAATAGAGGAATAATTAATATTCCTCGTTCAAAAATTAATATAGCTACTGACGTGTCAAGTCTCAATACAATAAATGCCGATAATCGATTATAAAAATAAATCCCGAAAGATGGAATAAATAAAAAAAAAACAAAATAATTAACATTTTATTTAATAGCATTATTGAGAGATCATTTAATAGAATAAATTAATTCAGTATATTTATTATTGATTGTATGGAAAATAAAAGTACTTAAATATACAGGGTTTACTGTAATTGATGGTACAGGGGATGATGATGATGATTCTACGTGAAAAACTAAATCGAAAATGTAGAATACAATTTTATTTTGATACTCGCTCTTGTACCACCTATTATTTAATATTACAATTAATTATAATTAGAAAATATATATTTGTTTTTTCATTTTTCTTTGAATTAGTTCATTGTTATTAGACAAAGGGTGGATTAAAAAGTTCTAAAACTATGACGACAAATTAAAAATGAATTTGATCGTAATTAAAAAAAATGTTTCTATGTTAGGCTCAAAACTTTTCAACACGTTCATATAATATCGTCATAGATAAATCTCGTATGTCAATTGTTTGATTAAATGAAATTAGTCATTTGTTCGTTAGGATGTATTATTTATTAGAAAATTTCTTGATATAAGTGATCGATAAAATTCTGTATAAAGGAAAATTCTATCAAAATTTATTCGTAAGAATATGTTAATCGATAATTAAGGACAGTTGTTCATCGATCCTCTATGTTAAATCCGATTAAAAAGTTGGAGTAGCGAGGAATGGCCTGTGCTAAAACGTCATGCACCGGTATAGTTGGTTGGGTTGGATGGTCCTTCGTGAGTTTTGTGGTGATTGCAGTAGTGATAATTTACGTCGGATATAAAACTTACAAAGAGTGGAGTAATAGACAGGGATGAAAATAAGGGATTATAATATTCAATTGATTCAATCAAATTTTTCAGTGAATTCGTTCGATAAAACAATCTCATAATCATTTTAATGATTATTTTCAACTAAAATAAAAAAAAGGTACAGATATATTGTACTCTCTCTCTCTCTCTTACAATTAATATAATAACATAAATATATATATATATATTTATGTTATTATATTTATTATTTTTACCAAAATACAAAAGATATACTTCGTATCTGGGTATAATAATACTAATAATAATGATAATACTAATAATAATATTAATAATAATAACAACAACATCAATCGATAGAGTCTACGTTTATATATGCTCAAACCAATATGGCGACCATAGTTCTATCTTTCGTATTTTCGCACCAACGTAATTTCGCACGTAAATGCATAACAGTGTGCATACGCATAAAATCGGCAGGAAATCTAGTGAGGAGAACGTTCTATCTATTTTCGCATAAGGCAAGTCAGAATATGTGACCTCGAAACACTTATATAGACCCACGTTAACTTCCTAATCCGCCCATCCCTTGTCCCAAGAATTCACCCACGTATAAAAGAGATAATCATAGTTAAAATTACATATATGTATATATATATATACCTTTCATGGAATACACATAATACATACACGAGTAAAACGTAAAAAGAAAGAAAAAGAAAGAATCAGAGAAAGAGAATTCGAAAGAGATGGATGCACACACAGTGAATACGAAAAAGCTACAGCAAAAAAAGAACAAGAAAAATGCAAATGCAAATCTAAAAAGGATAGCACGTATGTAAGAAAAAGAAGTAGTAGTAGTATGTGAGAAATTTCTCTTCTCTTTCTTTTTTCTTCGAGTAGGATGTATTTTACCTACTCGCGCGCATCGAATTTGTAAGGGGGTGGGCGTTGAGCTATGCAATGTAACACATATAGATACATATGTGTATATGTATATAGAACTTATATATACATGATACCGTATATATATTGATATATATATATACGTATATATCGTATATAGAGTTGTATATACCTTAAAACACGTATTATTAGCTTAAATGCACCGCTCACGCGGTTACATATATACATACAAACACACACACATATATGCATCCCCTGGAAGTTATCATCTGTGAGGAGTTAGTGTGTGTGGAAAGCAACAGAAGAACACAAATAGAATCGTTCGCAATCGTTCGGTTATTCCCGGCCAACGATCGGGAGTCGAAAACGCGCGACACGAGGAAGTCGAATGTATTTGAAGTGCGCAGCGTTGGAAGACGTGAAGTGTGCGTTGCATTTCCATTTTTTTTTTTTTTCTTTTTTTCTTCTTATTATTATTATTCGATCATCTTGTTTAATTGTCTTGTTTCATTATTATTAATATTATTATTATTATTATTATTAAATCAAAGTATACCAAAGTGGTAAAAGCGAATTATAATCGCTACGTTAGTTGTATCGTTTAAGAGGTTATGTTCGTGATCGTGTGAGTGGGACCGAGATAGACAGATTATGGTTTATTATCATCATCGTCAATTTATGGCGCGTGTTATGCGTCTTGTATTTGTCATCCTCGTCGTCGTCGTCGTTCTCCTCCTCGTCGACGTCGTCGTCGTCAGTCAGAAAAATGTTGATGATAGATCATTGAGAACAAAGATTATGTCGATGACGTGACTTGATTTTTGTTTAAAAAAGAAATAAAATATATATATTTATATATATAGAGAAAGAGACACAAAGATATAGATTGTTAAATAATAATAGAATAAGAAATGGAATCTCGACGATTGAATGACGACGACGACGACGATGATTTAGAATCGATTGATTATCGATGTGTTTCTAACACTTTTGGGGAGGGACCACCCTCCGGACCAGGTGCGGGTTTAGAATACGACCTTTGGGAGGGACAATTTCAATTTGTCGGCCAGGTGCCCCGTGTTACTAGGACGACAACTAGACGACGCGTTCCTTCTCTTACAGGACAAGTATGCTTTTTAATCATACGAACATATCATCCCTTATCACCAATTTTATATCTTTCTTTTATTCATAATACTTTTCTTCTCATCTTTTTCTATTGATCCTTTATGAATTGTTCTATTTACAGTTTCATTCTATACTTGGTGTTGTATTGTATTTCAATCTTCTTTTCGTTGAAAACTACTGACGTATTTTTTGGTATATTGCCAAGTACACAATTTTTGTTGATTCAATTATTTATATCTGTAGTATTCTGTTTTCTTTTCTTTTTCTTCTTTCGTTTTTTTTTTTTTACTTTAATTTTTCTTGGATTTAATTATTTCAAAGAAACCTTTTTAATGATAGGTTTTATTTTCTTATTGGTATTCCCCCCAAGCTTTTAGATAATCGGATAGCTGCGTTAACTCGGCTTCTAATATATTTGGTTTTTGGTTAAACATTGCAAGGTTATTATATATATATATATATTATAGATATCTATATTTAGAAAAGATTATGTTATATATACATATATTTATAAATCATTGATAGAACGAATGATGTTTAATTCATGTGGTTATAATGTTCATCTCTAAGTCAAGGTTGCAATACATGTCAAATATAAGACGTTATTATTCGTGTTTGTATATTTTGAATATGGCACCAAAATGATTTTCTTATTGTTAAGTAATTTTAGAATGTACGCGTTCGTAGAATTTTACTGTAAAGATGCCAATTCGCAGGAAATACGTCTTACGTTCTTTTTTTTTTCCTTTCTTTTTTTAATTGTCATTGATAAGAATAGTAAGTTGAAAAACCTACGGATATCCACATTTGGTATTCTAACCACATGAGTCTTCTTAACTAGCGAGAATGCATAAGTGCAACGCCTTTAGGTGGAATGTTCTTTGCGTCTTGAATATTTTATTTAGAATATAGTTTCCGTTTGCGTAACATTTATGTTTTAATTATATGAGAAAAATTAAACTAATAAATAATGTTTCTTAATATGTATATATATTTGTACATAATACTATATTATTATTATTTTTTATTTATTTTTAAAAAGTATATAATATATATACTTATTATATTCCATTTAAAAAATAAACACATTTATATATATATATATTAAATATAAGTATAAATATTATTAATATTATTTTATATTATAGGTCCAAATGATTCAAGAGCAAATGAACGTATTGGCCGATACCCAATCGGTCGGCGAAGAAAGATACGCAAGAGTTAAACAAGAAAATGCAACCTTACAAGCGAGAATATTGATTTTAGAAGAAGCTGCGAAAGATGCTGAAACTAGAGCAGAAGAACGATTGCAGGTTTGTTCGATATGATCTTTATTTTTCTTTTCTGTGATCTATATTCTATATATTTATAAATCAAAAAAATAAAACTGTTCTTTTATTTTATTTTAGGCTGAACAACGAAGGCATAGAGAATTGGCCAGTCGTTTGGAACGAGAAAAACAATTACAATTAGAAAATTATGCTATTAAGTTACAATCAATCGATTTAGAAAGTTCTACTTTAAGGGATGAAATAGGAAGATTAAGAGAGCAACTTGAAAGATTTAAAAATGACAAAACTCGGCTTGAGATAGAACTTAAGGATTCTCAAAGCGAAATAAATACTGCCAGAGAAAACGAAAAGCAAGCAGTTGCTAGAGCCAATGAAGCTCATCATATGCTTCAAGTGGCCAAAGAAGAACTTATAATTAGAGCTGATAATCAACAGAGAGTCGAAGAACTTGAACAACAGGTGGTTCATCTTCAAGCACGTAACAAAAGTATGTTGCTCTTTTTTTTCTTTTATTATTATTATTATTATTTAATATATATTACATTAATATATATTTATCAATAGGTCTGGAAGAAGCACGAGACGAGTTGCAAGCTGCTGCCGCTGTACAAGCAGGCCGAGAACTTTTAATGTTAAGTCCTTGTAATAATGGAAGCGAGAAAGGACCGAGTCTAGCAGCCGAGTTATTGGCTGGTATGAGTCAGGATCAGGTACATATATCATTATTTAATTTGTTATAATGTTGTAAATTATACCGAGTAATGATTTACAAATTTATTTCTTATTGTAGATGGATGGTCATCCTATTGATGAATATGAATCGCCATATAGTATTTCGGAAGTATGTGTAAATATTTTTATTCTTCTATTTCATAAATATATTTATTTATTTATTTATTTAAAACATTATTATATGTTTCAGCTGAAACAGGCTTTAAAAGAACAACAGGAAGTCAATGCTCAATTAAGAGCATATATCGATGGGATTTTATTAAATATCGTTGAAAATTATCCGCAATTGCTTGAAGTCAAACAAGCACACTAACTGCGGATCATTTTTATGAATGATCAAAGAATTTTGAAATAATATTTCAAAATTGAAGGCATTGTACATTAAGTTTCATTACTGAAATTACTATTTATACATTTATATAAATTATTCTACTGTAGTTGTATACATATATATGTATTAGGTGTCTCAAGTTTTTCAAGTTAAAATTAAGTAAATTGTTTTGTGAACATTTATTCGTAGAACATTTTGCTAAAATTTGGCAAAGAATTAAACCTGTGATATCTCACGTACATATATTCGCATATTTAAATTAATTCGGGAAGATAGCTTCCGTCCAGATAAATTTAAAGCTCCAGAAATCTCCAGATGATGCGTGAAATTGAAACTTTTTAAACTCATCTTCGTTATTCTTATTATCTATTTTATTATAACGGCAAGAAAGAGAAAGAGAAAGAGAAGAGAGAAAAAGAGTACGTTAAATAAGTCGTAAGTGTGGCATTATTATTGTTAATCATTTGAAACAATGAATCTGTATATTATATTAAGAAAGTACACAAAAGGCCTTCGTATATATTACTATTACTATTATTATATCAAATTGAAGAATTTTATAATATTGAATTATCGTTAAAGGAAAAGATGTAATTATTTATTATTGCACCTTTCTTCATACTATCTTCTTGGCAAGAACAATTATATTTGGTAGTCATATATTTTTAATGATAATTCAATATGTGATAATGTACAGATGAACCAATTTATCAATAATTTACTAAAGTATCTTCTCACCTCTAAGGATGATACCATATTTTAATGATAAAATATTATTTATCATTTTATCTATAAAAGAAATTCTATTCTCGCCTTGTAATTGATTGTCTGAATCGAATTTAATTTTTAAATAAATATCATTCGCGAGTTACCTACTAGTTACTTGACAAAGAGGTGATGTATGACTGCGTTATGTGTCACGGCGCATCTGTGATACAACAACAAAAATAGTACCTATTAAATTAATATTTAGTATTTTCACCTATAGAATATTTTAGGTCTTTATACTGAAAAAAAAGCTATTAAAGTTGCGAATAAATCGTTATATTTTGATGTCTCTAGTTATTGTCATTAACGCCATTAATAACATAATCCTATACAAAGTTAATTATATTCTGTTAATCACAGACGTGTTCTTTCACACAATACTACTATATATTTTTCATAATTCTATTGACTTTCAATCTATATCTTTTTAATTTAATAAATGATTTTCATTTCAATGTCATCAAATTTGCATATGTGTGTGTGTGTATATAGAAAATTATTATTTATTTTATTTATAAAAAAAAAAAGTTCGATTTTTCAATTGTATATTATTTTATTGTAAGATTTTTATTATGAATATCATTTTAGTAATTAATTTATTACATCTTATTTGAGTTTAATTGTGGATGAGCTTCTGGTGGTCGAGCTAAAATATTTAAAAATAATTTGAATTAATGAAATTAAAATTAAATATATTATGATATATTTAAATTTTAAAATAATTTTACTTGGACAAACACGAGGTTGAAATTTAATGTCATCGATAGCAAAGCCACCATTACTAGCACTGCCCTTCAGAATAAGACGATACGGTAAACGTCCATCAATTGTTACTTGCGCTGCCATCCATACTGGTCTTGGATTATTAAATCCCTTTGCTGTTAATGACCATAACTAAAGAAAAATGATTTCAATGTTAAATTAATATAAATCATATGTGTGAATATAGAAATGTTAAGACCAAAGTAAACAAGAAAAAAGAAATTATAACAAAGTAACAAAAGAAAATATAGAATCATTACATACCAATATTTCATCGTTACCATTTTCATCATTACCACCATTTGCATCTTCAACATCAGACGTTCTAATAATTTGTAACATCGTAGACTCTTCAACGCCGAAAGCAGCAAACCAAAATGTGAAACAAGTGGACTCTTCATCAGCAGGTGTGTTAATAATTGGAGAACGTAATTGTACCTCAGTGGATTTTTTATCAGGTGTGTATATATCAAAAAAAATATAATCGCCTGTAGTCCCAAACGTTTTATCTAAGAGCTGAGCTGGTCGGTGAGTAAGAAATGCTCGTTGCCAAGTAACAGACCGATCATTATTTGAAAGAGTAATGTTTTCCCACCCACATATTCCTTTTTCGAAACTACAATCCTCATTTCTGACAGAAGCAGCAGGTGGTCTTACTAAAACAATTTGTTACTTCATTCTTATGTACTTTATAATATTTGTTTGTATCAAATTTATACAATTTTTTGATTAATGTTTACCAGTACAGTTTCCAATGTAAAAAGATATGTCATCAATACCAATAATACCATTTGCTCTATTCGGACCCCATATACCTTCAAAATAGATATTAAAGTTTTTTCTTTCATTAATATTTACTTGTGCGTAATTCCAGGTAGGACCTTGGTCATTGTATAATTGCCAGATAGGTTTGGGCTCTGCTGGTGACTCATCATTAGATTGTATGTATAAACGAAGAACACCTAAGCTTGGTCCGGTGGAATCAATAAAGGACTCGAACATGATATACCAAAATGTAATACACAATGGATTAGCAGAACCACTCATTTCACGACTAACGAGTTGAGCAGTACCACCACCAAAAGATCCACTACGAGATTTGCCAAGTGTTAAAAAAAATTCATTGTGTCTGGTGCCAGTATTTCCATTACTGTACGGTTTACGTTGATTTCTAGGACTTAATATTTGAGTAGAAACTCTTTCCCATTCGACACGATCCGGATCTCTGGTATTGATCCAATCACATTCGTCTACTTCAAAAGTACAATCTCTTGATATTGTTGCTGCTACTTGTGGATACACTATACGAAATCAATAGAAAGAATAATATATTAATTGCACTTATTTTTAGGAACATGATTTCTTTTCATTGGTATGAGATCTTACCAGGACAAGCACCATGAGTAAACGTAATGTCATCTATAGCGATATCACCCATACCAGTATTTCCTACAGATGCTTCGAAAATTAATTGATAGTCATCCAAAGATCCAATAGTTATTTGAGACATGTACCAAGCGTTACCAGCGTTCCCGCTTAATCCCCAAATTTCTTGTAACATTGCATCGAGATCACGAAAGTGACGTAAGTAAAGTTTCAAATTACCAATTCCTGTACCGAACATATGAAACCAAAAATGTATACAAATCGGAGCATCTGGATTGGTAGCTGGGAAACTGGTACTGATTAATCTTGCTGTATCACCAGGTCTACGCGGAAATCTAGAATTGATATAGGCATAACCACCAGCCGTAGCTCGATCACTGGAGCTATCCATAGCTGGACCAGTCGCTGGATTTATGCTACCTCGACTCTGAAAACAATACAACTAAATGATTAAATCTTTTGATTTTTCGATGATAATAAATATTCTATTAAAACGTACTATTGTCCAGTCAAAATCGTCTTCTGCATCGTTGTTCCAATCACAGAATCCACCTGCAAAGTTACAAAATCCTACGCAGGAAGTTCCAGGTTGGAGATCGATATCATCGATCGCTACATATCCTCGAAAGAGACGGGATGGATCAGTTGAATCAACAGGTACTGCTTCAATGATTAACTACAAATTAATGGTAAAATCAGTAAATGATTCAGAAGAAATTATCGATTAACATTTGAATAAATTTCTTTACCGAATGTACATCTGGATACGTGTAAAGTATCTGAGCTTGCTGCCACATTTCAAGGTCATAATACTGAGCATGCCAGATCACACGTTCGCTTTCCGTCTTAGCGGGCTTACAAGGTGGTACGGTAACATTTTGAAATGTAATTGCATCTTCTGGTTCTTTTCTAATGGAGTACTCATCAAAACCCAAATGCAAGAGTACTCTTAATCCTGCTACGCTAAGACCATCCAGTGAGTATTTAAACATAATGCAAGTTCCTGAAACACCAGTACTTCCTAATTGAGGACTGTGTAATCGAGCTCCAGAACTTTTGCCTGTTATACTTTTCGATGGTATTTGCGATGTTTCCACAAAAGCATATCTAAATAATTATTCCATTAATGACAATTTTAAAAATAATTACAAGATTTTTATATTTAAATATATATATTCTAATATTTTAATACTTCTTTGATAATTATAGACACGGACCCTCCTTCCATTGTACTAGTAGTAGAATCCGATGGTGGTCCACCAAACCAATTAGTTCCTAAACCAGATCCTGCCATCCAGTCTAATGAATCACTACCATTTTGCCACTCGCAGAGAGACAACGATGGAAGTGGACCAAAATCGCAAAAAAGTTCGTCTATCATTGCGATTGAGAGTGGTATACTAAATCTTGGATATCTGATAATGAAAATAACTTTTTTATTATCAGTGTTTCAAAAATCTATTAATTATCTTTATTATTATTATTATATATAGTACACATACCTGGTTGAATTTTGTTGCAAGGGTACACTAAAGTTGACAAACTTATTCTGTTTTACATTAGTAGTGGAAGGAACATCATTACGATGTAAAAGAACAGTGGATCTTCCTGGCCATTGTTGAAGATCAATACGTTCGACGTCATTCGAAGGATCGAGATCACGATAGATAGGATTTAAAAAATACTGAGTTTCTTTGTTCAAATCTTCAGATTCCAGAGTGTCGTACGTCGGTATTTCCGTAGTGATATTCGTCGTATATGAATCAATTGATAAACTCATTACCCACGAACATCGACATAGATAATATACAAATAGTATAACGGATAATTGCATGTTGAAAATTTAAACAGATTTATTATTTTATAACACATACGTTTAATATTTTAATTCCAATACTTTGAGATAGATTTTTTAATAATTCATAATTAATTGATGAGTATCAAAACAAATTTATCGTTTATTTTCATGGCAAAACAAATTAAAATTTTATTTTGTGCAAAATTAAAATACTAATTCGCGACGAGGGACAGTAATTCTAGTTGGCAAGGTGTGAACTGAAATACTACAATTGAAGAACTCACTTCCTAAGCGCGGGTATAGTCAAATGAAATTAACTCTCCAGAGTTCCGGCCTTTACTTCCTGTTGTTGTTACTCTTCTCCCTTTAATACTATGTCCGAACTTAACAGTCATTCGGCGAACAATAAAATGCTTTTCATGTTCTACCGACATTTCACAATCGTATAAAAATAAACCATCTGTGACCATAACTGTAAAACGTATTTTTACAAACGTACATATAAAGATTTTTAGATTAAAATGCATAACTCTGGTATATTGCATTGTTCGTTAAGTAAATAAAAAATATACAAAATAAAGCAAAATTTTATTCGACACAAATAGTAAAAGTTCTCTTTATTTTTTTTTTTTTTTTTCTATAGAAATCAAATTACATAATAATAAAAATAGTTAATCGATAAAAGTTATGAACGAGTATATGTCAATGTTGAGTTTTGAAAAAATATTGAAAAATTTGAGGATCAAAGTTTTCTTTACCCCTACGATAATTATATTGAATTCTGCCGAGATTTAAATAAACACGTGCAATGAATGGAACCAAATACGGACAAAGTATTAATTGATCGGTTTTCGGACGATAAATTGCTTGTTTCCTTAACATTTTCGATATCAACCGTATTGTCGAGATTGAAATTTTCTTATTAAATGGTTTTGGTTTTTTATTGCACACCATTCTTGTAATCTCAGCTAGATCCTAAAATTATGATTGATCATTTAAAGTTATTATTGCTACTTCAAAATATTAATTAAGTAATTAATTGTAATAATTACAGATGTAGGGAATGGAAGCTGCTTAGTCACCATTTCGTAAAGAATAACACCCATGCTCCATATGTCCGATTTTAAATCGTACGGTTGACACGAAAGCATTTCTGGAGCCATGTAGCAATAAGATCCAGCACAACACATGGACTCCCTAAAGTATAAAAAAAAATAATATTAATCCTTTACATACTATATCACACTATGGAGAAATTCATAATATAAAGTGTACTCATATGCAGATCAAAGTATATAGGACTTAAGAACTCTATGAGAATTACAAGTTTCTTCATTTTAGTAGACAAGTTGAAATTTGCTAGTAGGTTTATCATAAAAGCAGACAAGAGTGCTCAAAGGATTAATATTGCATTAAATTATCTAATATCTTGAAAAATTTTTAGTAAAAAATATGATAAATCTTACTCTAGTATATTTTTAGAAACACCAAAGTCAGTAATCTTAACAATATCTCCTTTGCGTCCAGTCAATAAAATATTTTCAGGTTTCAAATCTCTATGAAGAATTTTCTTGGTATGTATGTGATGAACTCCAAGAGTTATTTGCGAAAATAAGTACAGTGCATTCTATGAAAATAATAATACTCTCCATTTTTATAGTAACTTATAATTTTTACATTAATTTATTATTAAAAAAAAAAAAAAGGAAAGTATTTATTACCTCTTCCACAAGCGGTACACTAAGTTTTTCTAATAATTCTTTCAAAGTACCACGAGTAGCGTATTCCATAAGAATGTAACTTTTATTATTTTCGATCCAAGCCGCATGATAAGCAACAATGTTTGGATGTCTCATCTTTTGCAAATATTCTACTTCTCTCAGGACCATCTATAAAACATACGTAATGTCATTTGATGAATTTAAATCAAATATAAGAGTATAATTAAAATATATGTAAACTTACTTTAAAAGATAAATTAGTTTCGACGCTTAAATTTTGCTCTTTTATAACAAACGGTTTCAAATCCCTTGTTCGTCTAACTAGATGAACAGTTCTATCGGCACACAGACACATATATCATATTCTAAGAAATGACTAATTAATAAAAATGAATATTTTTCTTACCCAAACATTCCTTTACCCAATACAGCTTCAAACTTATATTCTTTGATAGAATTATTCATTTCTATAAACGTATACGTTTTCTTAATTATTAATAATTGATATTTAGGAATGATATATGAAGTTAAGTTTAATAAACGACGTATAAATTTGTAAAATTGTATTCATAGTTCATAACTCAGTGGTAATTGTTTACAGAAAAATGTGATTATTTACACTAAAAGTACTCTCTTATATACACTAAAATACATTAATGACAATACGATAAAGGCAGAGGACACTTAATATTTACTTATATATGCTTTTTTATATATATATATATATATATATATATATTTGTTTAGTATAATCTACCATCTCTACTTGTATTTTAAAATATTATATATGAAAACTTCGAATGTGTTCGATAAATTACAATAGGAAAAATCGTATAAGACGGATATATTATTAGATAATAGATTTTTTATTTACTTTTTTTCTTACAAATAATACGATCATGATTTTTTTCTGAAGCATTTTGACCTATTATATTATAACAAGAGAATGTTTTTCACGATTATCAAAGAATATTTTTTTATTTTTTTATTTTTTTCTATCCATGAGAAATATGATTTAAGATGACAAAAAAAGAAGATAATAGTAACAGCAATAACGTAAAATGGATAAAGCATCCATGAAAAATGACAACTACTGCAATCGACTGTTTAACACTTTTGCTAATGCAATGATTTTTGATTGTTACATTTCTTTTTTTTTCTTCTATTTCTTTTCTATATTTTGTTAGTTAGTTTGTTTTGCAACGAAAACGATTTCTAATGGAAATATATTTATGTGTATGTGTGTGCGTGTGTATGTTGTGATGTGTAAATGTTATTTAAAATAACATTTTTTTTTTTTTAATTAAGGAAAACGTGTATGTAACGTTCATCGTATATGTTCTTAACTAACACAATTATTTGATAAAAGAATTGGGATAGAGAACATAAAAACAAATTTCGATTTTATAATACACTCCAACGAAAGAAAAGGAAACCACCTTACACCCTAGCATTAATGGAGATTAGATGATACTGCAATACATATATATATGTATATATATATATATATATATATAAATATATATTCTCTGACATATTACAATTTTCTCTTCACTATACCGAATCTCTTATACAGAAATTAACTATTGTTAGATTCGTGTATCATGTTAATGTTATTTTCTGATGTACATGATTGCTTCAAACTATCCAAATATTCCTGCTGCGATGTTGCTAATACTTTGGAAAGAATATCGCTATCTTCCCAATCTGTCAAACCTGTAACATGTGTATCACCATGTTATTATTTGTTATTTAATTAGATAACTAGAATATATTATTACAATTTCAACATATATTTCAATTGAAATATTAATTTTACCAAATACTTCCGGAGGAAGACGATTAAACAGCGAAATATCAGGCGATGTGTGTGCTTCCTTACTACTTCCTGGTACAGGTTCTTGTGGCATTATTTTTTCTTTAAAATCTGATGGCGGAAGATGAGTAATATTAGAACCTTGAGGGGATTGATGTTGTGGAGACCTTTTATACCATACATTATCTGAGACCTGTAAATGTATTTAATTCTTTTTATATTTATTTCTATTTTACTTCATTTTAAAATAACTAATTCTTATATAATAAAAATCTGAACCTTTGGAGAATTGCGCATAGAATCCTGGCTAGTCTGAGTAGTAGTTGGAGAAGAAGTATGACTGCGTTGTTGTCCGCGATTTCCATGGGAATGAAAATGTGCATGGCTGTGTTGGGCACTTGTAACAGTACTAGTACTGCTGCTACTTGCTGACCGCTGAATTTAAAATATGTTAAGTTAATATTGTTTGAAAACTCTTCATGTTTATATATATACATGTTAAATTATTCTATTGTTAATGAGCAAATGACAAATTTCTTTTTTTATAATATGATTAATGGAAAGCTTTAAGACTATTATAATACATTTTTATGGTTCATATGGTATACTGTACTCACTGCTTTACGCATTTCATTATCTCGTAACCATTGCAAATAACTTTCTCTAGCCACTTGTTCTTCTATTGCTTCATTAGTTGCTTCCCAATCAGTAGCTTTTATTTTATCTTCAAGCATTGTCTGTTTCAAAACAGCATATGTGTTCTTATGAGGTATAAAAAGATTTCATTATTTTTATCCTGGATAAAAGACTAATTCAATTTACCTGCTCAATGTGCAATTCTTCACTTTGCCGGACTGCATCCGATATAAGTTCTCGATCTGCAGAACCAGGATTGAATGATGGTAAACCTAATCCAACACCGATAGTAGCTTTATATGGATCTACTATACTGTTATAATGACTGCCACGTTGGTATGACAATCGTATCGGTTCATTGTCACTCTTTACCATCGTATGGAAAATATTAATGGGTTCTATAATATAACATATTAAAATAATAAGAAATACTATTTTTCAATACTTATTAATCAAATATAAAACAAATGATGCGTAATACCGGTGCTATAACAATACAGTTGTATACTACGATTATACATTTCAGACATAGCTTGCATTTCTATATGGTTTCCATGCACATATTCCTGCCTTTTTCTATCAACATACGTAGTAAAATCTTCAGCTACAAAGTGAGAGAAAAATTCTTGATTGGAAGCCTGAAACATAATATCAAAGAGATTTTGAATTTACAAAAGAATAAATCCACTCGATTCTATAACAAAACATTGACAATAGTACTTACAATGTAATCCATGCAATGTTTTCGTACAATTCCATGCATCTCTTGGTCGCCATATACTTGATCAGCAACAGCTCTAAATAAACATGCTCCATCTTCTCCCATCTTTTTCACAATAAATCCCATTTTCCGCATACGCTTTTCAAACCATTTGTCGCGCTTGAAATGAAAAAATATTTAATTGTAGGTACATTTATGTATATTGTTTATTAGAATTCTACCTCTTGCCATTCTGCTAACGTAAGATTATTTCCAGTTCGTCCAGTATATTCATCTCCGCTATTATAACCGTTAGCAAGTTCATCTAAATTTGATGCACTACCAACAATACTCATTCGATTGTTGCTTATAACAGCACCATCTGAACCTATATTGAATTGTATACAATTTTATTATAAAATATATTTAAAAAATAATATACAACTAAATATAATCTCATCTACCTTGTAAACCACTACACGAAGCTGCAGGTGGTGTTGCTTGCCTTTCCCTGTCTCTTTCCCTTTCTCTTTCTCGACCCCTATCCCTTTCGCGTTCTCTCTTGGAACGTGAACTTCTTCCAATGCAGCTGCTAGAAAATAAAGTTTAATTTTATTGACAAAATATAATCAAATAAATTGCAATTAATGTAAATGTTGTTTGATATTAACTACCTATGAGGACTAGCCCTTTGTCGATGACGTTTGCCATGGCTTGGTCCGCTTGAATCTTCAAAATGCTTTTCCTCTCGTCGATCTACTGTTGCCTATAATAATAAAGATTTTCTTACATTATTTTAATACTTATTATAATATATTATCGAAAACCCTTCTAACTAAATGAAAACAGAATTATTTCGATAAAGAATCACAGAATATAAGTTTGTAATTCTTGTATTTACATACACTTATTGCTTACTCAACTTTTTTGGTTTTAAATGTAACTGAGGATAATACAATAGATTGAATGTAGCAATTTGTCATCAATAAACTTTCCACTTCTTCTCACCTCATATGAGCCATTACTAAGAACGATAGGACCAGAACCATGATCACCCTGTACGGCATGAAGATCAACAGCAAATCCATTAGCTCCACGCACCTGTTATTTAACAGAAGAAAAAAAAAGAAATCATAGGGCACAGATATTTTTTATGGTGGTTGATATGCGACATAAAAAAAAAAAAAAAGAAAAAAAAATTTTAAAAACAATATATAAACGTTATCATCTTTAATACCTGATATGGTGTGTTTGGTAAAGCAATTGAGGCAGGATTATGTTCATTTTGTACTCCATGAACGTCGACTTCGGAATTATTACTTCCTTCACGTCTGTCTTTTGATGCATTCGTTTTCTTCTTCGATAAAATAGTCATTTTGAATGATGAACTTTTAGTTTCTTACGAATTTTTGACAATTTTTTCAAATAACGCTTATATATACGACGCATTCAACACAGACAAACTATTGCACATTACACATACTAATTGCCGAAGGTCGTAGAATTTGTTGCTTCGCAATCGTGACTATCACCCTTCCATTTACAATTTCTCGATGAGATCTATTAATCACTTATTGAGTTCTTGGAAATTTTTATAATTGTTCAAATTTTTTATTACGCTTGTGGATATGTTAGAACAACATTACTATATTGAAAAACTACAACATGATACGTTTGACCATCACTAGCGACCTTCAATTCGATTTAATTCTTGTTTTCTCCACTGTTTTGTCTAGCAGCCATTTTTCTCCAAGTACAAGCACTGGCTATAATAGTGAACTTAGTAAAAATTAGCAGGAAGAACAACGAAGAACCAATTAGAAATAGGATACGATTACTGATCCTTTATTATTTTTTTTTCTCTCTAAATTAAATTTAATCTAAAACGATTATAATTGTCAACTCAATCAATTTTAATCTACTTAAAAATAGTTTATATCTTCTGTGTACTTCGTCCGAATTATTTATTTTATCTCTTTAATATACATATACATATATACATGTATATATATATATATATTTAAGTCACAGTCTACAACGATCGCGAAACAAACCAATCAGAATAGAAATGCATTATTTCTATGAACATACAGGAACCAACCAATAGAAACGCATGTAATAAATAAGTTGGTTTTTTACTTAAAAATAAAAGTTATTCGTATGAAATAATTTATAAACAAAGATATTTGTAATATTTTATATCATTTTTATCGATCTTTATATTGTATGCATTTAAAATTATACGATCATACTTATTGTCAGTAGCATCCAATCAAATCGTAGCCGCCATGACATGTGTCATTGTGCATAATAATACTATATAATATTATAATTGCATTAAAAATGTCACTATACAGATGATATCATACTTTATATATATATCAGAGGACTCTGTACGTAATTTTTTTAATAAAAAAAAAACAAAAATGCTATTCTTATATATGTCTATACGATTACATAATTCAATTTCATATTAAACCGCTAATTATGCGCATAACAATTTGCGTAGAAAATCTTGCGCACAAAATCTTGCGCAGAACAATTTGCGTAGAAAATCTTGCGCACAAAATCTTGCGTACAACAGTTTGCGCATGCAATCTTGCGCATACAATTTTACGCATAATAGCATGCGCATAAAGGACAAACTAACTTTTTTTATCTCATTTCATCGTTGACTCTTTCACTTACGCGAACTGGCAATATAGTTCTGTTACATATATGCATATTTCATTAACATTCTAAACCAGATATTAAAAAACTCACATTTCAACTTCTCCAATGTTCATTTAGTGAATATCCTATGAAAATCTTGTGTGCAGGATTACATAAAAATATTCAGGTATAAGATAAAGACTTTTGTTTTACATGAATTATTAAATAATTGATAACTATTTTGAAAATAATAACTAATTTTATATAAATATATATGTTATATTGATTTAAGAATATAAGCTTATTTTGTTCTTATAAAGTTTTCTAATCTCATCCATTTAAATTTTGTATTAATTTGAGATAAAACTTTAGTATATTATATAGGAATTATTATTCGGTATGAGATGGTATCCAGAAAATCGATACTATTTCCAATATAACATGGATAATACGATACGTTGATAATACTATCGAATATCCAATCGATTAAGATTAATCTTTTCGTTACATTCTATAATAATATAATTATATACAAACGCTCTCGAATATAAATTGATTATAATCAATTTATTTCGTGTAATTCGATCTTCATTATTATAATAAAGGATTAAATATAAAGAGCAATTAAAATTCATGATTAAATTCGAAGGAGAGAGAGACCGATGGGTAATGTAGATCTCTGGAGAGAGAAGAAAAAGAAAAAAAGAAAAAATAAAAATGATAAAGATGATTTTAAAGAATGAGATCGAGGTCAAAAATGTTCATACTCTCTATTGAATCCTATCACGTAGAATGACGTAACACGAATATATTATCAAGTTAATTGCGTAGGTATCTCTTAATTTGGTATATCTCGCTAAATTATAGTAGACGGCCATAGTAGACGGTCAGTAAGAAGAATACGAGGTGATTACTCGAGTATCTAAAGGAACACTGGTATCTAACAAATTATACATATATATATATATATATACGTTTACGTATATCTACTAACTACAGGAAATTCAAGGGGAGCACAGTCAAAGATGGACGACAGATCGTCGAATAGATCGCTTTTAAAAACGTTCTCTCGAGGGTATCCTGATTTATTGTTGTAAGTCTGCGTTTGAACAATTAAGATACTAAGAAAAAGAAAAAAACAAATAGAAAAGAAGGGTGAAAAAGTAAGAAGTTTCTTTTTGCTTTTTCTTTTCTTTTCTTTACTTTTATTTTCTTTTCTCTCTCTCTCTCTCTCTCTCTCTCTCTCTCTCTTATGCAACTTCTAGAAAACGAGAAAGAGTCGTTTTTCTTATTGATGGTGGTTTAAAAATCGCGAGAGCGAGATATTCACCTTCGTTCCAACCACCTACGCTTCGTCGCCCCGACTATCCCTGATGGTTCGTTCGACTCCCTTCCCTTACCAACCCTCGCTACCCCAATGTTATTGCTGAATGGTCCAAGGGTGGGGATATCCCTTTCGCCACCCACACAATCAATAGTAAGGCCTACAGCTTCTCTGAATGGACTTGGCCGTTCTCGTTCCCGTTCCCGTTCCCGTTCCCATTCCCGTTCCCATTCCCGTTCCCGTTCCCGTTCCCACAGTGCCATGTCTACCCCGTCCCCCTATATTGATTACTACGCCTGCTGCTTGCTGATCTTTGCACGACTACGGTGGCGGGGAGAGTTGCTCTATCGACCTATTCAGCCGCATTACACTTCATTCATGAACACTTTGCTTTTCACACACAATTATCATCGATATATCATACACATGAAAATTAGTTTCCCTCAATCTACCTTTCATACCCCGTTTCCCCCTTCCTCTCATTTTCTCTCTCTCTCTCTCTCTCTGTCACTCTCACTGTCTCTGTTTCTCTGTCATTCTGTCTCTTTCCCTCTTTGAAATTTTCATTCATGATTCCTTTTCATTGTACCCACGCTTTATACGTGGATGGGATGGATACCCCTTTTATTTGATATTTCTTGTTAAATTTGTGATGTAATTTTCAATTGTATCGTCACGTATATTTTTATATATTATATTGTACTTGTTCATTCTTCTTCTTATTCCTCTTCTTCTTCTTCTTCTTCTTCTTCTTCTTCCTCTTTTTTCTTATTATTATTTTATTTGCAAACGTTATGAAAAATATTGGCAATTTAGAATGATAAGAATTCGTTTGAAGGATCATCAATAAGAACACAATGGGGGTGAGTAGAGATCTTTATCTATAAGTAAATGAATCGTACTATCGATAGAAACCGATAAATGTTACGATAATGTTAGAACGACGCGTTTGTTATTTCGATGACCTCGTCGCTGTCTCGAATCAATTGATTTGAAAATTGTACTCTCTGGTGATAGGAAGATCTCATCTTATATATATATATATATATATATATGTATACGTATATGCGAAGGCAAACGTTTTTGGTGGAAAAGCCGTATTCACGTGAGACTTTGAGCGTGGGTGGTCGTTGAAATTATTTGCATACGGAGATATATCGAAAAGAAGAGAAGAGGGTCTGTTGGAACTAGAATTTATTAGTTCTAGGTAAAGGTCATTCCTTTTCTTTTCTTTTCTTTTCTTTTCTTTTTTTTTCTTTTTTTATTCTTTCATTTTTCATTATTTTTTTTTTCTGTAAAATTTCTCTAAAAATGTGTCAATACATTGACAAATATTTTCCAAATTAAAATATTCATTTGAATCAAAATTCATTTTAAATTGTCTCGTTTTTAAACACCACACGATTATGTTATATATATATAGGGTGTGTTCGTGTTATTAAAAATATTAAAAAAAAAATGATAAGGGGTTAAGAAATAGTATTGTTTTTTTTTTAAATGAAACATGATAGCAATTTTTTGATGTGTTAACATTTATTGATTAGAAATAAATTGTAAGATTCGATTTAGTTTAAATCCAATGTTCTATATTCTTTTATACCACACGAAAACGTGGGTCAAGACGAATTCGTTCATATACTGCACAGTGACCTGCAAGGTCATGCAAGGTCAGAAATACAAAAAAATATTTCGAATATTTTATACCAATCTATTTGCAAGTATTATTTTATTTTAGATAAAAATCAGATAATATTGGTATTTATTATCATTTCTTTATTACTTCTACTTTAACGAGAAACAATTTTAATATTAATTTCAAAGCTGATTATTAGTAATATATTTACAAGAGAAAAACTCTGATTGGTAATAACGTTTACACCCTGTTTATATCACTTTGAAATAAATAATTAAAAATATTTCTAAATGAATGAAAGAGAGAGAGAGAGAGAGAGAGACACACACACAAAAGTGTCGTAATTAATTTCTCTTGTTTTCTCTCTCTTTTCTTTTCTCGGTTAGATAAAAAAAGTTCTTTTTTAAATTACATTTGCGATGTGAAAGAGAATGCAATTGCATTAGCCCGCGTATAAATATATTTATACATTTAAGTTGGTTTCGTTTCTCAATTCTTTTTTTTTTGTGCTTTTTTTTCTTTTTTTATTTCATAATTTCTCGTTCTCTTTTTTATTTTCATCGATGAGAATATCCCATTGACAGTTTTATTCCATTATAATTTATCGATATGAGACCGTAACACGTCAAATCCGTTACCGAAGAAAATTACATTTTTTTTTTCCATTTAACACGTCGCGAAATATTCCAATTATTTTTATCCCTCTTTTTTCTTTTCTCTCTCTCTCTTAAGATTTTCATTTTATTTTCCTTTAATATCGAATTGATTTTATTTCATTTTTAATATATTTTCTTTATTATATATATATAAATCGTCCGTTTAAAATTTCTAATAATATTTCGTGCGAATAAAATTGAAGTAAAAGGAACTTTACCCTTTCAATCATATTTACGAAGAGAACGAAATTTCTCCATCCCTCTGTTGCTCTCTCTTTTCCACCCTCTCATTTTTCTCTCTTCCATAGTTACGTCATTTGAACGAATACGAAACCTCATTCAGTCGACCAGAATTTTTCGATCTTTTCTCTTTTATTTCCTTTCCAAAAATAACCGTTTGATCACTTCGAAATAACCTAGCGATAAATTGAAAGATATTTTTTATTTCTCTCCCCTTTTGTTTCTTTTTTTTTTTTTTCTTTTTTTCTCCCTCCTTACCCTTTTCACATCAAATTACATTCTTACAATTAAACGTCAACGGGATACATAGGATAGACAAGAAGAAGAAGAAGAAGAAGAAGAAAAAAAAATCAACAAACCCTAAACGATTTCCGTTTAAAATCAAAATTCCCATCTTTTATTCATATTAAATCGTCCATTGATAAAAACAAAATCAATCCCATTGAAAATCTTATTTGAAAGAGTGGCTTTGCTATTTTTGTTCTTTTTTTTATTTTCATTAAAGATACAATGAATATAGACGTTTTTCTAATTTATAAGGGAGTGTTTCCTTTCAGATTGAGGGTCTTCGAAATTGTCGTTTACATCATTGACGATAAGGGGTAGTAGCAGTTTTCCGGTAGATTTGAAGGAAGATTTTCGAGACACGAAGGGAAAGGAAAGGAAAGGACAAAAAGGGAGAAGGAGAAGGAGAAGGATAAGGGTAGAAAAAAATTCGTTGGTAGTAAGACGAGGGTAAAGGAAAAGAGAAGTTAAAAAGAAAAGAAAGTAAGAATATATAGAAAGAGGGTCAAAGGAGGGAAAAAACAGAAAGAAAGAGAGAGAAAGAGATAAGGGTAGTAAGAAAGGAGGGGATGAGATGTGTGTGTAGGTGTAATAGGGTGAAAGAGAAGGAATAGGTGGGGCGAATAAGTCGGTAGTCTCTGAGAAAGGGCTGAATGAAATAAAAGGAATTGAGAATGATAGGAGAACGGGGGTAGAAAGAGGGGAGAGAACCAGAGGGTTATAGTAAAATGGAGGGGGGTGTAAGTTGAATTTGTTGTGGTGGTTGTTTCGTGTGTGGTGGGGTAAAGTATAAAAGAGAAAGAAAGAGAGAGAGAGAGAGAGAGAGAGAGAGAATAAGAGAATAAGAGTGAGTGAGTGAGTGAGTGAGAGTGAGAGAGAGAGAGAAAAGATGTGGTGGTAAATGTGGAGGCGGTCGTATTTCAAAGGGGGTGAGGTAGTGGAGGGTGGAATGATGGTACCGAAGGTGGTGGAGGCTTGTATGCTCGCTTCAGCACTGCCACCTCTCATCGTCAGTTGCTACTTGGTTTCCGGACTCTGCGGACTGGCAGGTTAGTGAATTCAACCTCGTTCAAGTCTCGTTCATTCACCGGTACGATATTTCCTACCTCCCTCACTCTTTAACGACCCTAGTCTATCTTTCTCTCTCTTTCTGACTTTCCATCTTTCGTTCATACCCAATTTTTTTCTCCCCTATCTTTCTTCATCTTATTTCTCTCTTTTTCTTTTTATTTTATACATATTTATATTTATATATATATATATATATATTTTTGC
>NW_014569673.1:310173-312100 GCF_001313835.1 Polistes canadensis | reverse complement strand
ATATTTGGATAGTTTGAAGCAATCATGTACATCAGAAAATAACATTAACATGATACACGAATCTAACAATAGTTAATTTCTGTATAAGAGATTCGGTATAGTGAAGAGAAAATTGTAATATGTCAGAGAATATATATTTATATATATATATATATATATTTTTTTTTTTATTTATATAGAATTATTTTGATAATCAATTTCTTGCTAAAAAATTTTATAAATAAATTTGAAGATGTGATATTATATTCATAGGAGAGTGCAATAATGTTACTGCACTTTTACATATTTAATTCTTGTTGGTTAGAAACGTTTTATTTAAATTACTTGGTAAGATTAACAGGGAGGCGAGGAGGGGGGGGGATGGTTGGGGTAACTTTTCACGAACAATTATATATGTGATTATTAATTTCATTTTGATATGTGAAATATTTCTTAATTAATAATTTTTTTTTCCCCCCCATATAATCCGATATCGTTTCTTTTATCACGATATGACATTGACACAGATTATGAAATGTGTCATTTATTTGAACGAATTTAGGGGAAGGAAAATCTTTTCGATGTAACGAATTGAGACGACGATACATTGGCATTGATTTGATTTCATTTGATTTAGTTTTTTGAAATGTTTGATTTGATATGCCCCATTCGTTTTCTTGGTTTTTTTTCTTTTCTTTTGTTTTTTCTTGTTCGTTATTCATACGATACGGATTATTATAAATATTCCATTGTTTCAAAAAATATTTTTCTCTATGTTTATATTTGAAATGAAATATTTTAGATAAAATATGTCATTCGAATGAAATACCGATTCACTTTTTTATATATATATATATATGGTGTTCTATATTCGGTTCGCAACAAGTTAACGTTCCACGAATTTTTCCTGATATCGATCAATAATTATATTTGACGTAAATTGTGGATACTTCGATGGTACATGCAAATAACAATGTTCATTTATTCGTTTTAATTAAAACGTTTAATCGTAAAATTGAATTTGTCGAGATAATTTGTTAATCGATATCACGTACGAAACAATCGTATTTCATTTTAATTTGTTTTTCTTATAAATATTAAAGTAATCTTTTTTCGATCGTATAAAATTGTTACATTTTTTGTTTCTTTTTTTCATAAATATTATTCACATTTAAATAATTCGTACATTTTTCTCTTCCCTTCTTGGTTTTCTATTTGTTTTTTTATTTTTTTATATTATATATAAATTGAAATTTTATTCTGCTGACGTTTACGTTATTAAACAATGTCTTATGTTAGGTGTCGTTCTAATAATATGAAAGATAAAGATAGAGACATTTTCTTTTAAACTTTGTAATAAAAATGTCCGCACCATTAGCTTAAATTTATTTTATCTACCGATCCCACGTAATCGAATATTCTCTTCTTAAGTGCATAGTTCTACAGGTACTACTACTACTACTACTACTACTACTACTATGCGGTGTATTGATCCACGGAAAAGACTAAATTTCTCGTCATAAGTATTTTCACCGAGTTTACTTTTTTGTCATAGAAAAGTATTTGAATATTCATTAACGAGAAACACAAGTATATTCATTAAAATTCGCATTTAAACGAACTTATTATTCTAGCATTTATAATTTTTTATTATACTTTTTTTTTCTCCTTCTTCATCTTCTTCATCTTCTTCTTCTTCTTCTGCCTTTTATTTTCATTTTTCTCTTTTCTTAAATAGTTAATTAAAACTTTTCGGATTTATTTAATTACACACGATTAAACGATTTAAATAAATTTATAAAAATTAATTTGAAAAAAAAATAGAAAAAGAAAGAAAAGGAATACAATTATATGATATTATTCTAGCATTTATAATTTTTCACTATACTTTTTTTTTTCCTTCTTCTTCTTCTTCTGCCTTTTTTTTTTATTTTTCTCTCTTCTTAAA
>NW_014569673.1:307325-308838 GCF_001313835.1 Polistes canadensis | reverse complement strand
TCGGATTTTTTTTTACAACTATCTGATAACGGATTAAAAGAGAGTAAAACTTCGTTTTATCTATCGATGTACATATACATATATAACTATATATATATAAATGTGTACATATTGTTCGTCAAATATTCCACCCGTATGTATATATGCATAAAATATCTCGTAGCTTTGGGGTATTAAATTCGGTAGTAAATCTTACGTATAAATATAATAAAAAAAAAAAAATTCATGTACATTATATTATACCCCCATTTGACGACCTGATTTTTGAAGTTATAGCAAATTCTATGTTGAAATAATTCTATCAATATATATGTGCCGTTGTAAAAATAATAAAAATTTCTACACATTAAAATATAAATGAAATTAATATATAATAATATAATAATAATAATAATTATAAAATGAAATGAACTTCTCTAAACAATCGTTGATAAAATCTATTTAATTTAATAATTATTTAATGAAAGATTAAAATCTATTAACGTGAAATAAATCTTTCAACTCTTCCCTCTTCCAACCCTTCCTTAAAATTAAACAATATTAATATATAATAATATAATAATATAATAATAATAATATAATAATAATAAATGAAATGAAATGAACTTCTCTAAACAATCGTTGATAAAATCTATCTATAATCTAATATTTATATATTAAAAGATTAAAATCTATTAACGTGAAATAAATCTTTCAACTCCCCCCACTTCCACCCCTTCAAAAATTAAACAATATTTATTGCTTCCAAACGTTTTATTTGAGAGGAACAAAAAAAAATAACATGGATTGTTTTCGTGATACTTAAACGTGTTGAAAAAGTTCGAATCAAACACAAACTCGATAAAAATATTTATATATGCGTATGCATCGCAGTAGAAGAAATATTTGACGAGTGGGTTAGATGATATTTGTTTTTGTTTTTGATGTTCTAGAAAATGCATGTGACGGCTCTATGGACTGCTTTTATTTTGGCTCAGTCGAGCAGATTGCTCGTCGAAGGTATTAGGCCACGTTACGTCGATTCTATGTCAACGCAGATGACCGAAGTGGGTGATAATCCTATGGATGATATCAGAGAACCAACGTGTAAAGAATTACGTACGATATGGAGGTATACCAAACGTCAAAGTAGGGCCATCCAAGTTATGAACAAATTACCGTTCTTACAAGATTTCTTCGCGTATGACGCGTGGAATAATTATCCGGCACCACCTCAACCCTCTGTAGATTATCGAGGTAAGAAATTAATCTAATTTTAATAAGAAATGTATATATATATATATATATGTATGTTTGTGTGTGTATATATATGTATGTTAACTTAGTTAAATTTAGTTAGTAGTATCTTGTCACTTCAATTATATTATTTCAATAATTTTGTATTAAAGAACAATGATTGATAAGTTTTGTAATATGATTTATATACATATATTATATATATAATCATATATATTAATAATAATCATATATTATATATAATATTTCTCGTTTTCGTTCATTTTATTTGAAAGGA
>NW_014569673.1:303494-307260 GCF_001313835.1 Polistes canadensis | reverse complement strand
ATTAATATAATATTATACTAATTTAATTATAAGTAAATACAAATATCGAAATATATAATATAATTGAAATGATAAGGATTAACCTTTTGCATTTCTTAAACACCGAAATACATAATATGAAATACTTTTATAATACACTTATGAGTTTATAAAATTTATAAAACTAGATGACTTATTTTCTTTTTACAAATAGTCTTGAAGTATTAAATTATAATATTAATACAATATAGATTAGTTATGAATTAAAAATTCATGCACTTTTTTTAATATTAATATTTCACTTGCATATAAAGTAATTTTATTGATTTCGAAAAAAATTCGGACTATTTGAAACACGAACTTTTCAGGTTTAACTTTATATAACAATCTTAATTGTACGAATGCAAAAGATTAAAATCTATTAACGTGAAATAATTTGATTTTGTGTATTACGACAACAGGTGTATTGTTAGTTCTATTTTTTCTTCTTAATATTCATTTCAATAATATAACGTTAAGATTCATTTACAGAAATAAAACGTAATCGAGAGAGAAAGAGAGAGAGAGAGAAAAAAAAATATAAACGAATGAATGAATGAATAATGAACGAACGAACAGGTGGGGGTTCGCTGGTCGTACTCGATTTACGTTAATTGATTTCTAGTCAAGAAAACGGATGAAGACATACGATTGGATCGTGCACCAGGCTAGTGTTAGAACGTCATTTAAAAAATAAAAAGCACTTATGCACGCATTAAAAGCCTCGTCACGCACCGCTCGAAATATTTTACTTCTTGGAAAAACAAAAAACAAAAAAAGAAACAAAAAGAGAAAAAAAAGCCCCTCCTGCCCTGCCCTGCCCTGCCCTGTCCCCAACAAAAAGAAAAAAAAATCAAATCCAATCAATTTTGATTATCTTCGTTAATTCGTAATGAAGACAATCAAACGAAATTATTATAAATTATTTTTGATCTGCACTCGATGTAACAAACGCCAAAGCAAGAAAGTGCACCTTTTAAATATCTTTTACTTGTTGCATTCCATTTAATTTGTTTGCACTATCCATACACTGCACACTTTACATACACGCAAATTAAATGCAATTGAAAGCTATTTTTTATTTCTTTTAACTAACTTTTATCACTATACTTTATATTTGTGTGTTATTTATTTTTTTTTTGTTTTTTTCCTATTGTTTTACTTTCTCACTATTTTTCTTTATTACTTTCGCTTTTGCTTCGTATAATATTTATTTACAAATAACAATAATTCTATACACATATATTTTCATTTTCAATTGGTCAATACTGCAACTTTTCCTTCTTCTTCTTCTTCTTTTAAACTTACTTTTTCACTACAAGGGCTTATAAAAAGAAAACAAAGTTTTCTACCACAAGTAGTATATATATATATATATATACGTTTGAGTTTGAAGCGGATTATAATAAAAACTGTTAACAAAAAATTCAATGACGAATACGTAATCTGTGTTTTAAAAAGGAAACGAGGATAAAAAAATAATGCAAAGATGGATGCGTCGCATAGAATTGATTCGGCAGAAATTAACGATAAGAGGGGGTGGGCGGGTGGGGTGTTGAGAAAAAGAAAATAGATTTTTGTGGGAGTATTTTTAATATGAACATAAGCTTGATAAGGGGAAAGTACAATTTGTGTCTTCGGATAAAACATTGTAATATTACATTAACAATTAAATCTTTGATTTATTTTCCTTTCGAACGGACGAATAAAAGCACCACGCGTATATACACGTACGCCTATTGTTATCAATTTATATTGTTATATCGATTTTTTATACATTGTTATTAAAAAAAAGAAAAAACATTATAAGTTTTTAATAAGAAGGGGCTATCATAGGGAATTTGGACATCAACAAAATAATGATAACGGATTAATACTTAACAAAGTGTAGATGTTTTGTGTTTTGAATATTAAAAATAAAAATAAAAATGTATGTCTACTTAAAGAGAAAAAAGACAGTTGAACTTTAAAGATTAAGTTGCTGAAGAAGGTCCGTCCCAATAAAGGAACGAAACGTTCAACTTATCAAAATTAAGTTCTACTTCTTTTTTAAGAATTTACCCCTTCTTATTAAGAATTTTATTTTTCGACTAGAGAAACACAACTGATTAAATTATAAGTTTTTTTTTTCGTATTATTTTTATTTCTTTTTTTTTTTTTCAACAGATTATACTGACCGACCACGTACTCGTGCTGCTGGTAGTTCACCACCTGTTTATGGAATAGTTCATACGGTACCCCCAAGGGGTAGATTACGTAGCGGTCAAATACCCCATCGAAGTAAGGCATTTGAAGACGTTGCATATATGTATGGGAGAATAAATTTACATCCACCCCGACGCCAAGGGCCAACTTCCCGTAATAGCGGTGGTGGATCCCCGCTCATATCTCATGTTCCCCAAGCTGGTAGTTTTCAACATTTACGAGATATAATTCGTGGGGATAGGGCTCGTGAACTGAGGGTTTGTATAAGTCGAATTTTATCTTCAATAAAATAAAAATATATAGGAATAGTAAAAAAAAAGAAAAAAAAAAGCCCAGATAAACGTACAAACTTTCATGTAAGAAACATAAATAATTATCCAATTAATTGTGTGATTGACGAATATATTTGTAATAGATAAATGAGGGGTGGGGGGTAAGAGAAACATTTTATATATATAACGTTTCATTTTTACAACACAATTTAGGTATAAACTTTTTAAAAACTTATCGTCATAATTAATTGTTTAAATAATGAACGGTAATTATTTTTTGTTACGTGACGTGTGATAATCGTCGATAACTAATTAATTAATTAATTCTCGGAATAATTTAATTAATAATTTATACGAGTTTTATATATGATAAATGTGTGTGTATATTTTTGGTTCATGTGTATAATAAAAATTTGGTCATTTTGTTTTTTTCTGTTCAATCATTTCAGAAGCAATACGCATCTGACAGAATCGCATCTGCGAAAGCGACGACAATCAAGGATTATCCTAACATCGATCAAGATGATTATCAAAATGTACAACGACCGCGAAAACATTATGCTAATTCGTTAGATGGATATCAATCATTTAGAAATCCGAAAAGTGATATCAGCCGGGCTTGGTCGGTAAGTTAAAATCATTTCTTTTTTATTCTTCATTATTATAATATTCTATGCAAACAAGAACATATATATATATATATATATATATATATACAGGGTGTCCTACATAACTCTAGTCACGATTTTTCAAGTATTTGAGATAACCTGACAAAAAAATACTTTAAACAAAAGTTGATCTATTAGAAAATGATCTAATAGAAAAATGATCGAAAAAAATTTCTTTTTTATTGTTTTGTAAGGCTACCTTAATTTATTTAAATAGTACCTAGATTAATTTTGACTTAACAATACATTTTCTACAAGTTAACATTAAACTGCGATTTGCTCTCATGAATATACTTTTAATATTTTTTATACTAAAAGTGAATAGATTTTAATGATTTTTATATTAAATTAAAGTACACACTTTTTACTACGCGTAGAATACTTTGTCGAGATATAAATCGATCTGCAAAGGTTCATAAAATGTTAGAGAATGCAATCCTGTAAATTGTACAACTTTGCAATTTCTTTGAAAAGTTTCGGTAAATATTTGTTATACTTTTAGCAAACGGATTTTAATGATTTTTATATTAAATTAAAGTACACACTTTTTACTACGCGTAGAATACCTTTTTGAGTTATAAATCGATTTGCAAAGGTTCATAA
>NW_014569673.1:300853-302179 GCF_001313835.1 Polistes canadensis | reverse complement strand
AATCATTAAAATCCGTTTGCTAAAAGTATAACAAATATTTACCGAAACTTTTCAAAGAAATTGCAAAGTTGTACAATTTACAGGATTGCATTCTCTAACATTTTATGAACCTTTGCAGATTAATTTATTACCCAATATGGTATTCTACGTGTGGACAAAAGAGTGTACTTTAATTTTATTTCGGAATCATTAATATCTATTCACTCTTAACATAACTCTATGTGTAACATTGATGAAATGAAATATACGAATAACATTTATTCTTTACAGCGTGGCGAGCATTATTCACCAGAATATATGCTACGTTAATGATGATATTTTGAAGATTTAACAGGAATCGTCTGAAGACAGAACTGCCGTACGTTTCAATATCTTCGCTCGTACTAATCTTGGCAGTATTATAGCCCAATTGTTTGATTGTTTTGTCAAAATTGGATGGCAAGATGTCCAAGATCTTAAAGAAAAAATATTTTCAAATAATCACCAACAAAACAAAATATTATATATACATGTATGTATTTGTTTGTGTTGTCGCGTGTGTGTGTGTACATAAATATATATAACACTCTCTAAAAGTATTTCAGTTCCTAATATGTATCTATGCATATACACACACACACAGACACATATGCAGATGCATACATATTTGCACGAATGTGTGCATGCACACACAACAAATACACCTACACAAATACGTTTGACGAATTTATTAAGATTAGAAAGATGAAACTTGAAATTTAATTTATCATCTTTTAACTCTTACATAAATTTATCCTGAATTTAACTTATACTTATAAAAATAATAATAATAATAATAATGAATTATATGTATGCATTTTAATTCATTCAGGATGAATTTATCTATATGTTACATATTCACTTTGACAATATATATAATTAATTGATCGTAGAACATTTGAATGGACAAAGAAGTTATATTGGAGAACATATACATATACATATACATATACATATACATACATATATGAACACGCCACGTAAATGGCAAAAACTAATTAAAGTGTGATATCCTTATATGGGACATCCATTACACAGATCAATAACAGTATGCAGAATATATCAAACTCTTATTATCCAATAGAGAAATATAATAACTATGTTTTCTTGCATTGTCTATGATAAAGAAGGTACCGTAATCTATTCTTACGTTTCTCATCTTCGTAATTATTGAGAAAAGAAAGAAAAAAACCTTTAACAAAAAAAGAAAAAAGAAATAAAGTAATTAATCAATTATTCGATTCTTACTAAAATGTTCAAAGAGAAAGAAAGAAAGGAAGAATGAAAGAAAGAAAGAAAATAATAATA
>NW_014569673.1:280005-300478 GCF_001313835.1 Polistes canadensis | reverse complement strand
ATTTATAGTATATTTAATTCAATATACATATATATATATTGAAATTACTATGATATATCATTTTAAAAAAAAAGAGAAAAAAAAAAATCAAGTGATTGCAGTGCACATTATATGCGTGTATTTAAAAACTGCAAAAAAGAAGACAATAATTATTCTTAAGAGAAAGCTTGTAAAAAAGCACGTGTGTAAGTAATGTAATTGCAAATTCTCATATATTCATGTACATACTACAAAGCTTATACAATTTGACAATGCAAGAATCTATAAGAATTGGTTACCTACTCTTAGGATACATTTTTTTTTTTCCAAAAAAAATATGAGAACAATAATATTAATTTTATTTTCTCACACTTAATATATATATATATAAAAAAAACGCGGTATCTTCTCTAAAGTTCTTATTTATCTGTAATAATAATTATTTTAAACATAATATTAAGCACGATAATGCACTTTTACGATACGAATGATTAATTCATTGCGCAATCATATTATTTGTTTTTGTTAAATATATAAATATCTCGATTAATTTGTTTCTTATTTTTTTTCTATAAGAGAATGTATAATCTTTTAATATTTATACGATATAATAATAGTTAATTTTGAGAATTATTTATTTATATACTCTCATATATACACACATACGCATACAAACAAACACACCCGCATATCTATCAAAATATACACAAATTCAGAAAATTATAATTCTTTAGTTACAATTTGTAGACATGACTTATTATTATCAGTGCCTGATACACTACTTGAGACTGTTCTCTAAAAATTACTATAATAAAACTACAAGAGAAGAAAAAGAAAAAGAAAAAGAAGAAGAAGAAGAAGAAAAAAGAAAGAAAAAACAATACAAAATCTTAATATGGCACACGATTGGTTACATATTTAACACATGCAATCTTAAACATTAATTATCATAAATAAATATTAAAAAAAAAAATGGAAAAAAAAATACATTAGAAATGAGAACAATGGGATTTTAGAGAATGAATAATTCAAAGCTTACATTATGCCTTATAAACGACAATATTATCTGCATAATACAAATCTGGCTTAATTAAATGGATATAAATATACAAATTCAATGTATATTGCTATATCTGAAGAGTAATCTTAATTAACAATTTGTAGTATATGCGCACGTGCGCGTTTACACTATCGTAATATACGTACATGTGTATTCGCACTCTCTCATTAATAAATGCCGCGTAAACGTGTTCGATATATTATTACAATAATACAATATGACTGAGTTCGCAGAAGAAAAAAAAAAAAGAAGAAGAAGAAGAACAAAAAAAAAATAATTACACACGTACGCGCGAACATACAACATAAATTGTAATTTATCTACAATCATTTTTATTTTAGAGTTGCACTAAAAAATAATTTATATTGAAATATTCTTTTTTTGTTTTTTCTTTTGTATTTTCCTTTTTCCGTTATTTATTTATTTTCATATTGTTCTTTTTCTTTCTCGAATATCTTTTTTGTTTTTTTGTATAAATATATATAAATAAGAAATATAATTAATTTATTATAAGAGACAATTGAAATTATTCTTTAAGTATGATATAAAGCAATTATTATTAGAATTTGTTAAGTTATTGTTAATTTATTATTAAACGAAGAGTGCAATCCTTCGTTTTAAATTTTAGTAATTTCAAATCTAAAATAATAATGATAATACGCAACTACTCAGGTTTTTCGCCTGAAAAGCTTTATCGATTAATAAATATCGGCTATAAATGCCTACAATAAAATATAACAAATTACAAATATATGACAATAAAATTAAATATAGATAATATAATAAGGAAAGTGTAATCTAAGCGTGTTGTGTTTTATGATGTGGTAGTGTACAATATTTGTAATTGTTAGATACAAGAATAGAGATTTCATTTTGTAACTGTATAGCAAATGTAGTCTTATAAATGTTATTTTACAGTACAATTGATTAATGTTTTGCTGAAACTTCTGCTAACAAAAGTTAAAGCAAAAATTAATTGAAAAAAGTATATTCAATCGATTATAAATTACAAATATTATTTTGTATTATCAAAATAATACGTAATTATAATTTAAATTTTATTGAAAAACATTGATCCTACAAGTAATCTAATTTATTGTAATATTAAACAAAACTGCAATCTAAACTACTGACAATAATTAACAGTAAAAATGAAAATTAAAATTAATAAATTAATAATATTATTAATTAAGAGACAAATAAAAAAGCATGCTTAGAATAATCATATTTTCTTTCTACAATGGCATCACACAATCTATGTATGTATCTCTTAAAATCAATGATAAGTTTGATTATTTTTTTATAAATTTTAATTTATAATATACAACTATCTCTTACTATTGTTATGAAGAAAACAAAATATATATATTACACATGCTTTCCGTATATTTTTTATAGAATACTATATTTGTTTAAATGATAACTTGTAATCTATATATTTTATATGCATTTAAATGTAAATATAAATATATATTTCATTTAGTATGAATAGAATAAAATTACCTTTATTAAATCATGCACAAATATTGTATTTTCGCGCAGAATATGAAAAGATCTAAATTTTATCAAGATTATAAATTACATTGATTGTCTCTATTTAGATTTTTTTTCATATATGATAAAATTCTTGATTTTATTAGTGGAATAAGCAATGTTTAAGGAATATATATTAATATAAATTTCTCCATCATTTTTGTGTAAGTCATATAAAAGAAAATATTATATTTACACAAATACTTCCATATATCATTTTTCTTTATTGCGCTCTCAACATATTAAACTCAATGTAATCTTGCCTTTAAATATAACACATTTTATTATGTAAGAAAAGGAGAATAATGAATGACCATATTACTTAATGTCAATAAAATCAAATGGAAAATGTCAATATTATAATATTACGTAATAACGTATCTATATGCAAACATCCATAAATCAATGTGTATAGGTGGCTTTAATTAATGTAATTTCTTCGTGTCACTAAACTTCTAGATTTAACTACTGAACTTTTAGATATAATATATAAGAAGCTTAAAATTAGAAAAATATCCGCTCGTTTCAAGAAGATATATTGTGAATTATTATTTATTTTCTTAGTTATATAAACAGTTACAAGTATGTCATTAAAATATTTATAGATGCTAATTTGGAAAATAGTTAGTCTCTTAAATTTCTCTTACTCGCTATTAAATAATACGTATATGCAAAATACATTTTTCAGTAAAAGCAATTTCACTGACTGTGCTTCATGTTAGTGTGCATCCGTGTATGCCGCACATGGCGTACATTACACTCAATTATAAGCGAATAAATTTGATCTTAATACATGGGAAAGAAATACTTATTGTTAGCTTGCAAAATTATAGTTATTAAGATGAAATTATTATACGCATCTATATGTTTCAGAGTCTGATATAAAATTGCAATCTATTCTCTATAATTCAATAAATCGTGAATGGTACAAGTCGTATATAAGTGAACACATTATTATAGTTTTATTTTTAATGCCCGGATCTTTGTTTGTTTAAAAATATTTTTTGTTTTTTGATTATATATATTTACAAAATATTTGATCGTTGATTAAATCACAAGAAATACATGCTACAAATAAACAGAGTATATTTTTAACATAAAACAAGAATATAAAACTACTTTAAAAATGATAAGATTTTGAGAAATAATTATTTTTAAGCTTTTACGGTACACATACAACAAACACTTTTTATAAATCTTATTATCTCTGAAAAATATTTATTATATATATATTAAAAGCAATAGTTCTTATTTAAAATTGGTATTTTTATTAACAATATAATGAAATATGCTCTGTTTCATAGCTATGATACTATGTTTATGACCAATATAATTATATATACGCAGTATCATAATGCAATATCAAAGAAAAGGGCATATCAAGGAGTATTCGTTCTTTTTTCTGCTGTGGAATAATCATTTATATATTGTCTAATCTGTCGTAAACTATAATAATATTATCATTATAACATGAGTGTATACATCATTAAATAAAAATGACATTTTGAAATGTGTCTCTTATAAGTTTTTAATTGTTAATACCTCTATGAAATAAGAAAAAAAGGAAAGGAAAAATAACGCATAAGCATATATATGTAAAAATTATATAGGATAAAATTATATATTAATGGCTATGATATTTATTGAATTTGCATGAGTTTATTTACAACTTATGCTTATGATATTACATAAAAGTAATTATATTAGGTATCAACGTCATACATTTTATAAAATAGTCTTGTAATTAATACATAGACGTAATTGTCTAGTATCTCATATTTACACTATCGATTTGAAAAAGCCAGCCATGAGACCAAATATATACACGATTGAAAAATATGCGTATACGTATATGCGTTCATGTATATAGCATATGTATTTACGTATATATGACTTCAGTGTATATGAAAGTAGCATAAGTTACACGCATCGTTTCGAAAAGAATTCAAATTATGAATCATATTAGTACGAAATAAAATAAAAATAAATTATTCAACTTTATTTTTTTTTTGTATATTTACCTAACTACCTTTTTAATCATCGACACACGCATCCATGTGTATAATTGTATATAATAGTATGTATATATGTTATTCGACATTGATTATAAATTATGTTACAAGATGCATGATATCTATTAATTTTTACGAGTAATTTTGATGAAATAAACTAAAGTTTGTTTTATTTTAAATAAACTTTCGTTGATTCATATAACATCTTCGTTAAAATATTTTCTTAAAACTAAATAAAATTTGCAAGAAAAAGAAAATAAAGGAAAATATATCGACAATATAATTTTACTTTTAGCACAATTGTAAATTTATGCTATATGTGTATAATATTTGCTATTGCAGGTACTACTATAATTGTTATGAATTATATTAAGAAATTCATATTAGCTTATTTTTGATTGCCAAGCATTATGTATAGACGCGTTTTGCTAAAAAATTTATACAAATTTCAACTCCCATTGTCACTTATCCTCTTTTATACTACAAAACATATATGCATTGATTTCATAAATCAATGTAGTAAAGATATTTATCTAATTGTCGTGCTCTAAGTAAATGCCCATAATATACAAATAAAATTACATTAAATATATCTCACGTATTTACGATATTTGATTACTTTGTAGTATGACGTGTCAATATTACATTTCAATAGAAATGAATACAGTGGTCAGACACCAGTTGAAGTTGGTGTGTTGTTTAAAGGTGGTTTTAACAAATCATGATATTGTAATAGAGCCTCACGTAAAGAACGAGTAACTTGTCCAGAAGCAGATGCAATTGTACATTCTACCAAGCATGGATATAATGCAATTAATTGTTCCCACACAGATCTATCAACTGAAACATACAATGTTGTTTTTAATTTACATATAATAACAATATTCTCTAGATTAATATTATAATTCTATAGAAATAAATATTATATTTAACGTGTTATACCTTTATTAGGAGGAGCTTTTTTAAGTGATATTACAAGTGTAGCAACGGCTTTTAAAACGAATGATATTTCCGATAATCTGTACCTAGAAAATGACACCATAAAAAAGTATTTTACAGGTATAAAAAAAATGCTTATAATTTATATTGTTCAAAATTTGCGTAAGAAATATCATCTGATATATATTCGGGTATATATTTATAAATATCCAATCTTATTTTCTAAATCATATTGATACTGTTACCTAGGTAATGGACATTTCCCACTGCGCCTTTCATTTTCAATGAATCTCCGTAGAACTTCTTGGAATCTATGTAAAAGTGCAGTAACTGCTAAACGACCCGCTACTCCACCTTCATCATTTTCTAAGGTTTTATTAGAGTCAGGTTCCAATTCATTATTTAATCCATCCAATAGAGAAAATTGTAATAATGTTTCAAAACATGTTTTTGCAAATTCTTCCCTTAACTTTGCTTCACCGCTGCTTTCTATAATCATATATTAATATTTCTTTTTCTAACAAATGTAAATGTATTATTAAAAAATAAATCATTTCTTATGATTACAAGCATATAACAATAATATTACCAATATTCACTGTAGTCGCAGAATGTATAGATCCTTTGTTTAGAAGCATAACAACTCGCAAAATAAATTGATGAGGTATATATTGTGAATGTGGTAATACCTCATCTCTAAGTAATTCCATCACTTGACAGTCAACAGCTTCATCCGCTTGAATTTCTTCAGCTCCACGTTCTGCATTTATTACACTTAAAATGATATAAAAATGTTGAATTCTCAATTCTATAAAAAATTATTTATAAATTAAATGGGGAATATAGATGAAAGACAGTACCTTTTTGGAAATAAAAAGTCATCCAATGTGCTTGCAAGTTCAGGCCACATGCTTTGAAAATGCTCTGGATATTTACGTGCTAATGGTAAACCAGTATGCAAAACAGCTAATAAACTTGTAACAGCTAATTTCCATGTTGTTGAAGAAGGACATGCATACTTCATAGAGAGAGGCACATGAAGAGCTTCTATTATATGTTTCAATACTTGTCCATCAATTACAGCCATTTCATGAGCAGTCTTTTGATATAAATTTACAACCATGGATAATGCTTTTTCTCCAAAAGGAACATAATTCATGATCACCCAGTCAGCCTAAATAAATGAAGTCAGCTTAAAAATGCTTCAACACTTACCATAAACTGTTCCAATAATAATTAAAGATACGTACAGATACACCTCTAATTTGCGAAATGTGTTTAGTTGGTATTCTACCATAAGTAGGAGCTTCACAAGCAAGCTTTGAGAAACTTAATAATTGAAGAAATATTAAAACTATCATTGTTCTCAGGTTTTCAGGTCCATTCAATGCTTCCTAATTATAATTGATTACTTTTTAGATATCCAAGAAGATCAAACCGACTAAGGGCTATCTAATAAAATAATATTGCACCTTTTGAAGAAGCTCCATAGAATGTAGTACACCATCTTGTAAATGTGTAAGAACAACATCTGGTACAGTGGGTAGAATGTAAGGAGTTGATTCCCCATGTACTGGAACTGCGACTACATTTTTTAATACAACACATAATTTATCTAAATCAGTTCCTGTAAATCTGTAATAAAGAAAAGTAAATATCTACGTATATATTTATATATAATACGATAAACATTTTTTTAATTATAATGAATTACGTACTTTTTTCTAATATGTTGAAAGACAGCTGGAAATATATGAACAAGAGCAGTCAAAAAAGCTTGTGAAGGAACATAAGGTTCTGTTTCATTCTCTTGTGGAGGTGTAGTACTTTCTGTACCAATATTAAGCCAAACGCGCCATGCTACTATCCAAAGTGCTTCCGAATCAGCTGAATGCGTTACTTCATTATTATCACATCCTTTTTGTAAATATAAAATTTCTTGAAAAGATTTCAATGCTGCTAAAGATACCTATAAAAGATTTATATTATATATTTTTATCTGCTTAAAGTTTTATTCGTATGTTTAATTTTATAGTATATACTAAAAAGATCGTGCATACCTCGTTATTTTTACTCAGAGCAGAATTTTCTATAAATTCAAGAAGTAATGACCAAGCTCTAGGAAAATCACCTAGTAATTGTAATAGTTGACGCTTTGTATTAAACACTCTTGCAACACCACTTAATGTTAAAACCTATAAAATGATCTTTTTATTTAAAAAACATCAAATATCCAATTTTCTATATTAATTTTAGAATATATTAAATGCATACCTGTGTTTCTGCCCATTGTTTCTGCGCTGTATTTCTACTATGATGAATAAGTATGTTTCCACCAGTATCAACTTTTTCATTGCTTGCTGAATTAGATAAGCTTCTTACTTTACCTAATAATGGAAAAAGAACTTGCCAAAGCACAGCTTGCCATGTTGGCTGATGTAAAAGACTACCATGTGCAGAAATGGTAGAGAATAAAGTTTGACTAGCGGATTTTCGTACAGAAGGACGAGAATCCACACATAGATCACCTGTGTAATAGAAATAAATTTGAGAAAAAATATATTTGAATAATAATCTATAATAAATATATAATCTATACAGAGAAGAACTAAAAAGTTTACCTAATCTTGCATAAAGACACATCCATAGTTTATCAAATGGAGGAATATTTGTTGTACCAGGAAAATCAGGAAATACAGATGACGAGTCTCCACGTAAAGAAACACATAATTTTTCTTGATTATGATAGAAATAATCACTTATATTCCACTGAAATGTATAAATAACTCTTTCAATATTGATTCTATACTTTTCTCTACTTGATATGTGTGAAAAGCAATTAACTTCGTTTAAGAAAAAATGAAAGATTTTAAATAATATCTTATTTTAATAGACTAGACAACACTATATATATATAAACTAATTATTTTCAGTTAATAATAACTACGTTCTCACCATTAGGCCAACAGCTGTAAGTGATATATTTAATTCTTGCGTTTGCGATCCAAACTTTGCTGCTGTATCAACACATTGTGGGAGACATCGCCATGGCATTACTGGTAAGAAATCAGTTACTACTAGTTGAAGGCATTGAAAAGCAATGCGTACTAAAGCTTCACTACAAAAACAAAGATTTGTAAATCAAATATCTATTATTTAAGTAAATATTACTATTACACATATAAAAACCATGAAATATAATTTTACAATATAAATTTATAATATGATATATAATTACCCATGATGATCGGACACTGCTCCAATAATATCAAGAACTAGTGGCCAACCATGAAAAAGTGTTTCTCCAGCACCATGAAGAATTTGTAAAACACATTCTAATTGTCGCTGTCTGACATCTCCATGATGTACTGAAGATAATTCTGACAATGGCCCCAAAAGTAATGTCTGTAATTTCTGTAAAAACAAAATTACAAAATTAATTTCTATTCAATAATCAATATTAAACGTAAATCACACGTTCAGATAATATACTTTATAATAATTAATAACTATTAATCATAATAAATAATTATAAAATTTACTTGGTTGTCACGCAATGGTTGTGGATATTTATATTGTAATGCCATTTTTACAAGATACGTTATTGCTTCAACACCCCATTCTCTCATACGAATATGTGGATGTTGACATACTTCTAATAAATGATTTGTAAGTGGTCTCCATAAAACTTCGACGCGTGACAAATTTACTAGTCCTGTTTCTAAAAGTTTAGCTACAGCAAAAAGTGATGGTTCCTATAAAAAATAAATATAAATAAACTCAAAAATATGTTCTAATGAAGGTAAATACAATGTTTAAAATTATATCAAACACATACTCTATTTGAATATGCTAATTCCATTGCCTCGTGACTTAGTTTACAAAGAGCATCTATTAAATGGTGTAAAGCCACATCATCAAGATGCTGACTACTTTCAAATAATCTGCTTAACATAGCACTAAGTACAGGTAAATCTGCCATTACAGCATTAGTTAATACTGCATTTGGATCAGCAGCAGATCTTCCAGCTTTCAGAGATCCACCAGTAGATGGTTTCAAACCAAGAATCCAAACAAGATGTTGAAGAGTCGTTAGTACTAAATGCCAAGCACTACCAAGTATACTGCCATGACAATGTGCCAATGACAACAATGCACGCATACATTGAAGATTTTTTGCAGTTAACATAACAGGACCTTGATGTGCACCTAAGTATAATTATATTTAATATTTGATCACTCAGCATATAATAACGCAACATGCTTGAGTAATGCCCAATGTAATAAATGTAAAAGTATGTTGCACCATTTCACATTGTAGTTATCCGAAATGAGATAGTGCTACACTACCATTAAATCCCATGGTAGCAACCATTTAACATTTACATGTAAAGAACTAATTTTTAAAAATATTTACATACCAATAGGTAAAGAAGCTGTTGGTAAAGGAGTTCCAACAGCAACAACTTGATGTCGATGATCTGGTTCACCCATAGATAAATTATATTGATTTGATTCTTGTGTGCGGGCACATGGTATACCTTGAGGTGCATTATACAGTACTGTTAAGGCATAATGAGGTGGTAAAGAACCTTTACATATTGCAGTAATATATGCATCACGAGGACTTTGCAAATCCAGTTGACCACATAGAGCTGCATATGTTTGAATTGCTTTTAAAACATTTTCTGTAGCAGATTCATCAGTACTGAAAATGTTTTATGATATTTATTAAAATATCAAGTTAATAAGAAAATATAAATAATTTGAAAAATAATATCCCATGGAAAAGTACCTTGCATCGATCAATGGACTTAATGCTGCCAATAAACCACACCAACTGGAAGTGATCAGTTGTACATGCAATTTTTGTTCAAATTCAGTCGGTTTATAATGACTTTCAGCATTTTCTTCTTTTGTGCCATTAATTGCAAGAGCAATTGATCGTATTATATCTAATAGACATGCATAAGCTACACTAATTCCATAACCAATTGGTATTTGTGGTGGTTCAACTTTATCAAGCATTTCCAAACTGAAACACATATTTTTCTACACTTATAATTATGTAAATATCACACAGATCATATTTATAAGAATTCAATATTAGCAACAATAAAATATTAACCATATATAATAACTATTATTATGAATACCAGTACTGCTGCTCCTACTACTATTATATTATTAGAATGATAGCAGCAAAAGCAGTAATAACAACAGTGGTGGCAATAATAAAATTTTAAATCAGAGCAATGCCAAATAATAAATAACATTTAACAAAATTTAATAATAATCATTCTTACTAGGTAGATTTGGTATGTCCACTTGTAAATGATGCTACTACTGGTAGCCAAATACCGCGTGAATAAAATCCAGGTTGTGGAGATATGCCAGGACCAACGGGCATACCTGTGAAGATTGGAGAACCAGTACCTTGAGGTATTGGTGTATTTGCTGCTATGAAAAATATACATATATATTGATCATTCGTATATTATTTTATTTTTAAATCTATAATGTACTTACCTGTTCCAGTTTGACCAATCATTTGTGGATTAACAAAAAGGCTATGTACATAGGCACCTAAACTATTTACAATATCTTGAAAAATATTTGTTGCGTGTGGTTTCAAATCATAGCACTCACAAAAGTTTGTTAAAAGATCTGCTTGTACAGTCATCTTATGTAATACTTCTAATGCTAAAGCTCTTTGCCAGGTAGGCTTGTCTGGATCCAAAAATTTAACAATCAAAGACAAGAATATTTCACACTCAGTTACCTGAAATAAAATAATCCTTATTAAAATATTATTGAATTATATTTTTATATCCGATGTTAAGAATTTATTTACACTTACCAAAAGAGAATGATACTTCTGTATGAGGATAGACACAACTCTTAATAAACGCATACTAATCGGAAAATAAGGTTTATCGAGTGGCGTTGCTTGTTGTATCGATGCTGGCACAGAGTTACGATATTTAATATTAGGAGAAAATAATTTAATTACAAGCGCGCACACTCTTTCCTTTAGTAAGAAACTAAATTCAGGATGCTAAATAAAATAAAAGAAAGAAAATAAAATTATTTTACGAATGTTTTACTCTGCTTAAATTTATCTAAATAACATGTTTTGTTTTAAATACCTTAAAAAATACAGATGAAAAGTTGGTTAAAACAGATTCTAATAATTCTAAACCAAATGTTCTTGTCATTTCAGTAATCCCTATGAGCCAATATGGCTGATCAGCATTTACCAATTGTACTAAATCCTTTAAAATATACGAAACATTTAATCTTAATTTCAATTCTCTTTTTAAGTAGGTAGAAAAATCAATGAAATTACCTGAAACATTAAATATGCATCAGCAGCACAAGGTCCAAGACCTTTCGGTGCTTGATTTGTCGGAGTTTTTAATTCCTCCAAATTAACTTCTTCAATTTCTGGATGATCGAGCGTTTGTTCATCTTCTGCAACTACTCGTTCAAATACTAATGATACCAATTGTCTTACTGTTGCACCTGCTGTGTTGATAGTCGTACAATCCTTGGTAAAATGCAATCTAAAGCAAAGAACCAGATTCTGCAAGTAAAAATTTCAATTGATAATAATGAATTAAGTTTTATTATACATATCTTATTTTTATAGTTTGATATATATATATATATATATGTATATTTCTAATTACTCTTGCAAGTGTATCTCCATGAACAATAGTATTACTTGTAAGAAGAAGAGTTACAGTCTGTAAAACTTTAACTTCTTCGGTCCCTGTTTCCATAAGCATCCATAATGTATCTGTAATATAACGAGCACCTTTCTGATCTATAGCTTGCTGAGTTATTAATCGTTGCATTATACCTAAGCAAAACTGAAAAAAATTGAATATTATTATTAATATGTAATAATGTATAAATAATATGACGTTCATGTGATATCTTTTAATTATAATAATATAATCATCAGAAAATACTAACTTTAATGATTTTTATATCTTTACTTTCACAACCTTGAACTAAAGGATATAAGATTTGATTTACAATATAATATATTGGACCTCCAGATGCACTCATAGCAGACCTTATTTTTGTTATTCCTTCCTCGCATGACTGTAAAAAATGATTTCATATTAATATATAATTTCTATTATTGCATTAATGTTAATTGATATGAATTATTTACAACATATAATTATTTCTATTAAAAACAATCATAATATTATGCTTATTAGTATAATAGTAACTCTAACGTTACATTTTAAAACTTAACCTACATTTAATTTAAGTAATATAATAGCATAGTGTATTAAAATGATATAAGTAATTGTAACTTACTTCCTTTATTTGAGGATATTTTTTCTTACTTTCAGAAGCAAGGAACTTCAAATCGGCTTGGAGGGATTCTAAGAATTTCGAAGTATTATCCTGACTACTTGCGACAAGTGTGTTCGCCATCGTGACAAAGTATATGTTCCCTCGTTAATAAGTTTAAATATATAAAGCGTCACTCTAGCTCATGATAAATTAATACTTTTTCACAAATTTTAATACTTTTGTAATAAAATTCATATCTACATAATAGTAGGTGAGTTGGCATATCGTATGCCGATTATCAGAAATGACAGCAACTAAGTGACGATCCATTAAATTTAGCCTTTAAGAAATTATCTATTTTGCAAACATGATTACATTGTTGGTCTTAATAAAATGTGTGAACTGATCTTAACCGAATTTCCAATCAAAATGACAATTTCTTTTATACAGAAATATTCGTATTAAAAGTTTACTACGATTGGATAAGACGTTTATGTTTTTTGTAATTAAATCCAATCATTGTCAATATATATTTACGTAATTTTTCAATGATTGGCTATCGTGGTATCAAATTGTACTCAACTATATTCTTATTGGTCATTGTATTTTCAAAGTTTACTTCGAAAATTTATGAAAATATATTTTTAAGCAATATTTATACATATCATTTATAATTTCTATATTTTTTTATATCTATATCCTTTATTTTATTTATATTTTTATTTATATTTTTTATAATCATAATAATGTAAATTATTATGATTATAAATTTGTTATAAAATTCATATTTTTGAAATTTCATATTCTCACATGATATTTTACCTATTTACACAAATAAATTTTCTATAGGATCCCTTTCTGAACTCTAGGAGGAATTGAATTTCGAACTTTCTCTTTTTGTATAGCTTTCTCAAAATTTTTAAAAAAAGATTTAATAAAGATAAAGACAGAGTTCTGAGGAAAAGTTTGTAATATTATATCCAAACTACCAAAGATTTGAAAAGCAGAAAATAATAAATTATCTGAATATTTTACTTATAGTAGAATTTGTTTATGGAAAATTTAAAATTCTTATAATTTTCTATTTATTTCTATTCTACAATCTACTATACGATTTTTCATCTTTATGTAATTTATATGCAAACAAAAATATGCAAAGACCTACATCTATAAATTTTCTGATTTTTTTATATATATTCATGTTAATAACAATTTCTTTATTGAAAATTTAGAATTATTAAATATATTTTTTTCGAAAACAGCCATATTGTTTTTTCAACAACAGGTTGAGAACCAGTGGACACGTCATTCTAAAAATATCCCATTGCATTCTCCCCCCTTAGGAGTCATCAATGTAGGGGAATGTAAATCCAAACTTCTAAAAGTGGCTACTAAGTGGCGCTGCGGTCAACAATACTTTTTTCTTTTTTATTAATATTTATTAATTATAAAAATATTTTATTTATTTCTTCCGATTAATATTGTCAAAATATATATTTAAATTGAAATTTTTTCAATTTTTCTTTAATATGAAAATCCCATAATTGTAAAATTTTCTGGTAATTTCCGTTAGTGGTGCATCGATGTACAGTCGTTTCCGGGACGGTCATTGCAGTTCGTGCGCTTGGTCGGTTGGTCGTTGTTTCTTCGTCAGGTGATCGTAATAATTTCTAACCTAGTGCATCAAGTGCAAGGTTACAAGTTTTATACTTTTGAGTTTATAAAATATATTAAATATTCTCAAAATGCCGAAAAGATCTGCTAAAGCTACTTGGGATAATCGTGGTGGTCGAGTGAATAATACTGAGGATAAACATTACTTTGGTAAAGTATCATTTATGATCTAACTACGCTTTACAACGCTTGTGAATTCAGAACAAAGAAAACTTATTCTCGATGTCTTATTCATTATTTGGATTTGTTTCCACTTATATATATATATATATCGAAATAATGATTAATATTTAATTTTTATAATATACTTTATCTCTATAAATAATATTTTTACATTATTCAGTAAAATTAATTTTTTCCGAATTTTTCATTTTTTTTTTACTTGTAAAGATAGTAGATATCTAATAGCTGTAATAAATATCGAAAGCTAGAAAAACAATATATTATTTAATATTCTTTTTATGATTCAGGACACGATGATAGACACGTGAGACGGGAAGGGAGATATACTTCTCGACCTCGTGTATCGTTCAAACAACAACCAAGGCCCTCTAGAAATATGAGAATAGCGAGAGAAATACTTTTAGAGGCTTTTAAAGACGACGATTCTCCGATGGGAGGTAATTCTAATAACAATAACAACAATAACAGACAAGTTGTTGTTAGAGGTAGAGGCCGAGGCTTATCGAGGGGAAGAAACAGCCCTTTGCCACCCAGAGGTTTCCGAGGTGGCATACTACCTAGACCACCACTCTCCCTCGGAGAAGCTAATTGGTATAAAATCATTGTAAGTATCACGTTACAATATACATACATTTATATTATGCCAGATTAATTTTCTGCAACTTTCTGTTTAACTCTTTTAATATTTGACAATGATACATTGTCACATCACACATTTATTTTTCCTAATGATTTTATAGAAATATTATTGCTACGATATTCAGCTAATATTCAAATACATTTGTTATTAACCCTTTCGCTACGAGCGACATCCTGCGTGTACGAACACGCACGTATCCATACGTGCGATGTCCTGTATGTACGAGCGTCGCTTATAGGCGACATCCGTGCGATGTCCTGTGTGTACAAGCGTCGCTTATAGACGGCGTCATCTGCCTGACGTGAGACCCGCTCCGTACAGTGCCGCTACTGCGGCGGCACGGTGGTCCGTACAGCGGCGTCACTCCGACGGAGCACACTGTCGTAGCGAAAGGGTTAACACTAAACGTAGCTTTATGTATACCTATTTCTACCATGCTATGGTAGAAATACAAGACACACAATATAGTAACAAATATATATTTCTCTTTAGGTGCCATATGGACAGCAGTATACAAAAGATTACATAATAAACAATCTTTTGAGTTATATTGCTCCCGAGACCTTCGTTCCCATAATGGTAAGTATTACTTTATTTTCACATATTTTCACATAATTTATTAGCAGTTTAACACATAATTTATTTTACAGTATAAGACTATGGGATCCGAAGCAGTTTTTTATGTTGACGATCATAAAACAGCAAATGCACTTCTTGCCTGTGATCGAAAAATAACAACCACAGATGGTTTTAAACTTCAAGTTAGAGTTAAACCAGGTTTTCCTCATTGTGAAATTAATGATAAATTAAAAGAACAAATGAAGCAAGCTATGGTAAAACGATATGTTCAAGAAAATAATGCGTTAGACTTGTCAAAATTTCATCAAGATCCAGGTATGAACAAATCTTTACAGAAAGGTATAAATATTATTAAAAATAAATTAATTATTATTTTATATATTACAGATCTTGTTGCTGATTATTTTTGTGCATTATTTCGACCAGTTATGTTAATGACTGTATTGGACATTGTCGCAGAATATATCCCTAACTTGGAGGCTTTAAATTTAGATGGAAACAAATTGAACTTAATTGAAAGACTCAACGTCCTTCATAAAAAGTTTCCTAAATTGAAAATATTGTACATAGGCGACAATAAAGTAATTACATATTTTCTTTTTTTATAAGTTTCACAAGGAAAAAATACTATGTGTTATTCATAAATTTTTTCTTATTTCTAGATAAGAGAAATGCATCATTTGGATGTTGTCAAGGATCTCAAGCTAGAAGAATTAAGATTAGCTGGTAATCCAGTATGCAACAAGTATAAGTCCCGACAGAGTGAATATGTTAGGTAATGTATGGTTGAAATATTAACATTGTCATTCAAACCAGAAATTTATCTAAAATAATTTATATGTGCGTACGCTCGTTTTATCTTTTATTTGTCACATTTATTTTATGTTTTTTTTTATATTCAAATTTATTAATTACATATTTAGATTTCATGCTGATCTTTATTTTTTATTTATTTTTATTTTTCATTTAATTTCATTACATATTCAAAACTGTATAAATATTCAACAATACTTCTAATGTTTTCTAACATAAGTTTGCATTAATTCATGAGCATATATAAAGATAGTAAGTTTCTATTATATTTAATATTAGATTCTGAAATAATAAGGCACATGTTTTTAATTTTTTTTATTAATGCGGAGCCCCCGGGCTTCTATCTTTTCTTTCTTTTAAAACAGCGATGTGCGGAAGAGGTTCCCTAAGCTCCTGAGACTAGTAAGATATAGTTTTAAATTAACAACTGAATTAACTGCTATTTAATATATTTAAGAAAACCTAAGTATATGATTTATTTTACAGGATGGAATAGAACTTCCACGTCCAATCTTATTTGATGTTATGGACGATGCATCAAAAATACCTCCTACCCAACGCATATTCACTTCAAATGCTAAAGCTCAAGAAATAGCCAGTCAATTTCTGCAACAATATTTTCTGGTTTACGATAGTGGCAATCGTCAACCATTATTGGATGCTTATAATGAACACGCATCCTTCAGTTTGACTGTAAATACTAATGCTTATAATGCCAACAAGTAAGTCAATATTTCTAAATCTGATTTTATAATTTATTCAATGTATGCTTAATTACGATTTTAGCATATAATCAAATTTTAATTGATCTCTCTCTCTCTCTCTCTCTCTCTCTCTCTCTCTCTCTCTCTCTCTCTCTCTCTTTCTCTTTTTTTTCATTTTTTTTTTTCATTTTTTTCAGATTAAACTCTTATATTGGAGAAAACAGAAATTTATTTAGAATAAATGATGCTAATAGAAGACAAAAACTACTAAAACAAGGAAAATTGCCTGTAGTATCATTTATCTCTGAAATGCCACAAACTAAACACTTTTTAAACACATTCACGATGGACATTAGTCTAGTTACTGTAAGTATCTTATTTTCATATAAAAATGAAATTTTAAATATATATTAACTTTATTATCTTGTTCTAATTAACTTTGTAATTTTACAGGAAAGAATGATGTTTGTCACAGTAACTGGACTGTTCAAAGAGCTAACTAAAGAAGAACATGTCCGGTACTTTAATAGAACTTTTATTATAGTACCACAAGGAACTGGATACTGTATTTGTAATGAACAGTTACATATCAGTAACACAACTGAAACGCAAAGAAAGCTCATATTTAACAATACCGATAAAGAATCAATATCAGAAGAACCAATGGCTGAAGAGCCAATGTCTGAAGAACCATCGATATCAAAAACATCAAACTCTGCTGCTGCAGGAACAGTTCCGGAATTGTCGGAAACTGTAAAACAACAAATGATTGTAACATTGAGTCAACAAACAAATATGAATCTGGAATGGAGTTTAAAATGCTTGCAAGAAGTTCAATGGAATTATGAAAATGCTTTATCTGCTTTTCAAGAATTCTTCAAACGTGGCCAAATACCATCAGAAGCATTTAGTAAGTAAATTTTAATATTACTAGAAAGTTTAAAAGATATTCCAGATTTGTTTTGTTTAGTGTAAATCATCTTACTTAATTTTCAATAAGGTGCTCAAGTTTTGGATATTCATAACATTTTTGAAAAATATTGTAATTCATAAAACAAACAGATTAACAAATGTTTTAAATTTATTATTCTTAAATGGAATGTTTATCCAAGACATTTGTAATTAAATATTATGGTAAATTAGAAAATAATATCTAAAGTCAGTTTTCAGTTCATATTCTATACCATAAACGTGCAAATTTATCATAGGAGACCAAAAATTTTCCTACCACTGTTATTTTATTATTTTCACTTAAGTATATATATTCTTCCTTTTTTGATACAATTTTATGAATTGTTTATTTATTAATAAAATATGAAGCACGATGATAAATACTTACTGCTCTACCTTGCAATTACAAAAGGCATTATCTCTAAGAAAAATGGGTTTTAGGAAAGTATCATTTAAAATTTTTACATAAAATTGTACATATTGGCTTTTTTAATTACACGGTAGTACTAATGAGAGTAAAAAGTTACCAAGGAAAAAATAAAATTAACAGTGAGAATAAAGATTAATTTGCTCTATGAAATAAATTTGCACGTCTATGATCTCTAGGATAACAAATATTTTTATGAAAAAAGAAAAATGAAAAAAAATAACAAAAACTAAAAAAAACAAAAAATCATTCAATCATTTTTCAACGTAACTATACGATATTTTCACAAAAATTTGACTTTATAAATCACACATGACTTACATCCTTGTTCATTCGTGATTTATGATATTTTATCACATTGATAAAAAATATTCAACAAACTATTGAATCATTATGCGCAATCAATTTTGATTGCATAGTTATCCATAACTTAAGCTTTTTTTTTTTTTTATTACCTTCATAAAATAAGAAAGGAAAGAACTTAGCTTCTTTATTCTTGTATATAAATCTAATAATATGTTACAAATAATGCATGTCATCTACATATTATATTTGTCTGCTTTGTTTATTTAACTTTCAAAGTTATTAGTAAAAATGAAATTTTTAAGTATTACTCATGTAATACTATTCTGTTTTAGTTACCATTATAGTTTCTCAATTCATATAAGCTAAAGCTAAAAACACAAAACAATTTTTCTGAAATATAGCTATTTCAGTATACATAATAATATATTGTATGTTTTAAATATTTTATAAGAAATGAATGTAACTCTGAAAGTTAAACGATAACATACAAATGCAGTATATATTTACTTGTAAGATATAAATAATTATATAATAAATACATGGGTATTACAAAAGTCGCTTTATCAAGTAAAACAAAACAAAAAAATTTATATTGATTTTTTTTCAAAATAGAATTATAATATTTGGTTTTTCATTTCACAAGATTTGAATCACTAGTTACAATGTTAAAAAAAAAAAGAAGTATGGACCCATGATGGTACTACTCTAAATATCAACCAAACAAAAATTTCTAATTTATCTATTTGATAAAGTGGCTTTTACGACATCCCTTACATTAATTTTAAATAAGTTATACAAATAAAATAATTTTACGCCTATGAAGGTACAAAATCAAAAGAACGAAAAACTTGTGAATTAAGTACACTTTTCGATAATTCACAGATGAGATATCTCTGTAATTATAATAATTAATTAATAATTTATAGGTAAAGTCATAGTTTAAAACATTTCATTTTATATGGATAAATGTTAAGAAATCATACAAAATTATTTTGATTTCAAAATTTCAATAGATTTTTACATACAATAGATGGATAATAGCTCATACAGACAAAAAAAATCAATATTATTAGGGTGTACACATTTTTACATACTTGAAATAAGCAAATTTAAAGTTAAATGTGAGTATAAATTCATTAATATCTGAAATTTCTCTATATTTTATATATATAGCATTTTTTTGTGATCATAATTATCACATTATTATTTTGATGTTTATTATTAATAGTCTTATTATTTCTATTATTATAATTATTATTATGAATATTATGGTTCACATAAAGTACAAAATTTAAGTTGAAAATGCGTGAGGTTCTAAACATACAATATATATTTTTTTTATTTTTTTTTTTTTTT
>NW_014569673.1:228852-279078 GCF_001313835.1 Polistes canadensis | reverse complement strand
CACTGTTAATATTGTAAATATAAATATATGATACCATTTATATATATATAAAATTGCATTTTTACTTTGATATAATATACTTGTACATATAAGTTATGCAATGTGTTTAATACAAAAATTTATAATATGAAGTTTTAGATTGCAATAATTATTAGAAATCACCCAAGATAACAATATTTATTCTTTCTAATTAAAAATATTTGATTGATTACTTGGAAAAAAACTATTTTATAAAAATAATATATTGCTCGCGAGTTATAATACATTTGTTTCTTACAGACTATATTATACTCTTCTATAATGTTTGCATTTTACGTATATTACGTTGGTATTATTCCTCTCCGTTTAAAATAATATTCGTGATCTTTCATAGTACGTTCGTAAAATTTAGTTCTTGGATCAATTGGACTTAATTTTGGACACTGAAACACGATGCAATTAATTTTACATCGAGAAAAGAATGATTCAATTTGCCTTATTGATATAAAATAATAATTGTTATAAACATACACCAGATAAGTTCCTTAATTCTATTGCCTTTGGTAATTTGTTATTCAAATTTTGTTCTCTGTCTCCGTGAGCAGGATGTGTTGATAACCAAGGTACAACATCCATTGCTAAATTCATTTCTGAAAGTGTTCTCATAATACCCCAAAACACAACTGCTTCGCGTACATCTACGCAAGCCTTGAAAAATTCATATTTTCTATATTTTACAAATTTCATATGATACGTTATACGTCTATAAGATTGGAATAAACTTAACAAAATGACTTACTCTTGCAGCTAATCCTAATCCCACAAGATCAGCTTCATTTTCCAATGCTCTACTAAATGGTAAATTATGTAAAAGATTTATAATATGTTGTCCAATTATTTGCGAAAGAAAAGCTAATACATCAGGAAAACATGCCCAAAGTAATAAAATAGGAATTACCATTAAGACGTCTATTAATAAACTATGCGAAAATTGTTCAATCTATTAATACAATAGAAACAATATTACTTTAAAACTTCAAATAATGGAATTAAAATTAGAAATGATTTCTTATTTTTCTATTAATTACCGGATGCAATAGCAATTCATGGGCCATTTCATGGGCAAGTATAATACTTAATTGATCATCATTATCAATAATATCCAAAACACCCAAGAAGAAGAATATATTTTTTCCCTAAAAATGATTTAATTTAAAATGACAAGAATATTTAACTGAAATATTAGACATTCTTTTCTTTGATACGTGCAGGTAAAACATATGCATTTCTTATAGGAGAATCAACGATAGTTAATGTCCAATCTTTTTCATTAACACCATTCAAATCTTTATTTTTGTTCAATATATTTCTTATAATTTTAATTAATCTTTTATATGCAGGATGATTGTATGATACCAACGATCCCCTATGTTCTTCTAAATGCTAAAAAAAAAAATAAAATACAATATAATTTCAGTAAAGTATCTTGTTAATTACGTTTACAATTAAACATATAATAAAATATATATATATATATATATATATAATATATGAATCTCACCATTTCAAGAATTAATTTGCCTAATACACTTTGTTCTTTCTTATTAAATATTATAAATCTCTTTCGTTTAGTTATTGGATCAGTTTCAAGGTGTGTTAAATAGTACAAAATAAATATTAAGCATAATAGACTTAAAGATCCTAGAAAATTATAAATAAGAAATTGATCTATATAATATTATTAATGTTATTTTAACAGAATATATTAATTCATTTACCTAAAAACATGTTTCTGTTTTCTTTAAACAATATTTTATACTGTTCTTTTTCTTTTGTAGATTTTTTTTGCCACCATTGTTTAATGCCACGTCCGAGTAAAAAAGCACTCAATCTCAAAATTGGACGTAAAATGATAGCAAGAAATGGTGGTACATATAACTTAGATGTTGTATGAAAATCACATATCTTTTGATAATTTATATTTTTAAATTGTTTTAGAGATACTTCTGTACGTAATGCACAAATTTTAGAATATCTAGTAGATTGACGACTTGAAATTATACTAATCATAGATTTGACTTTACAAAATTGTATACACCGAAGTTGCATTGCTTTTTGTATCCAGAGCATATTGAAATATTACTGTAAAAATAAACAAAACTACAAAATAATTACAGAGAAAAAGAGAGAGAGAGAGAGAGATTATATAAATTATAAAATAGTTGTTTTCACTATATTCATATAATATATGTTATGTTTGTGTATAAATTCATAAACAATATTTCTTTAGAACTGAAGAACAAAAACAAAAAATAATCTATTTTTTGTATGCAATTATATAGTATAGTCTTTTTTTACAATCACAAAACAGCTTAGCACAAAGAGTTGATGGTTGTGCTATTTAAAATAAATTGTTAGCCCTAATTGATTAACATCTTTTTATTCGCTTTATTTTTTATGTATATCTTCTTCAGATGGATTATGCAACTGTCGCGATATTAATAATAATAATAAAACATAATAGAAGTTAATGCGAAGTCTGTTATTAAACAGTTACCTTATATAAAAGCAGTACTTTACTATCTAAATGGTTTAAAATTATAATTTTTCTTAAAAATATATTCTACATACTTAAACTTTAACATTTCACTTAAATATGAATGATTATGAAGACGATTATTTTAATAAAACAGTAAATAAGTAAGCTACTTTAGTAGCGCATCGACCTGAAAAAAATATTCGCAAAAGCTTTTTAGTGCCAGGCCAGCTAGACACCATATCGGTATAGTAATGTTCTACCTTTATCTTATCTAACGTTGGTAACAGTAGTTTTCTTCTTTAAATATTATAGACCGTCGGTAATCTCATATATAAAGTATTACCGACGTAGAGTAAAATAAATTTGAAATATACTATTACCGACGGTCGATCTACTAAAAGTAGAAAACTGCAATTCCGACTGTCGATATTTTAAAAGTAGAAAACTGCCGTTACCGACGGCAGATAAGATAAAGGTAGAGCACTACTATTACCGATATGATGCTAAGCAATGTTACTAGAATTTCAATAAATTTTAAACTTGCTTATCTCCTAGTAACTTTTAATAGTAAGTAGAATACACAAAGTGAATGTGTAATTAAATTCTATATACATTTAAAATCAAACAACAATTAAAAATCTATTATAGATATTTTGTTTTAATGAATAATTAAAGGTGTTTAATCCTTAAGAACGATTGTCTTTGAACAGGTACAGAAAAAAAGAATCACTAGATGAAAAAAACGACCAATATCATATTGGAGCTAGAAAAACCGGAAAAAAACGGACAAACAAAAAGTAAGGAATTGATTGAAAACAAAAAACAATAGAAAACTGTTAAGGTTCCATGCTAACTTTTTTTCGGTACTTTTTTGTATTTACTACGGTCTACTTGTGGTCCCAGTTATAACAAAAATGAAACTCGGTAGATAAAAAAGAAGACTTGTGAGCTTCTATGTCCTTCTGTATTCTTTGGTAATAATAACTCATAAGATATATACTACAAACCTGAATTGCGTTAACGTTAATGATCTATTTAAAATTATAATAATAGATCTATTTAAATAAAGCGATTTATTTATATCATTAATTCGAAACAAAATTTGTTATGTTTTCAAACAAATGGTCTGAAGAAAAAAAACATCTTATTCCAAACACCGAATCATTTTAATACTTAATGTATTTTTGCAAATAATAATTAATGATTTAAGTGTTATCGATCAAGAAATATTCTAACATGTATCAATCAAGAACAAAAATAGTGTGCAACTTTTACTAGTAAATAATAACTTAAGTAAAATAGAAACACTTATCAATAGGCAAAATTTATGATAACTAAATATTATACATATTTATCATGACTAATGGTTACACTTATCTATTATTTTCCTCAAATATAATCAATTTTCTATTTCTATGTACGTACATATAGAAACAGATCTGACCTCGAGTATAAACGGCTAGATATAGGCGGATACAAATGTACGTATATAAGTAGATGCATACAGATGATTAAATCAGACGAATAATATATTTAATATTGAAAGAATTTGTGTTGAAACAAATTTAACGAATTATTTAAAACTAAAGTATAATATATAAGTAAAACATATAAATAAATAAAAATAAATAAAATAATAAATAATAAAATCTTTACTATATATTTATAGGTATAATGAAAAATTGGTTTTAACACCTGACGTAGTTGTAACTTTTCACAACATGGCGTCCGACAGAGGGAAGTATAGGACAAACATCAAGAAACGAACAGAGTATGCTTGTACTATATACAATTGTAAAGTGTCATACAGTGCGGCCATGGATGCATGTATTTGCGCGTGCACGAGTGAGGCTCTCTGTATACGTCCATCATGAATCAAAATTTACGGTTCTTTCATATTTCTTGTTTAATGTTTTCGTCAACAAGAATAATGCAAATCTAGTCTCGCAACTACAACACCTTCTTAATCTTATGGACTGCTGTCTTCACAAGGATGATTCTTTCTTCCCGGTAATCAAAATTTAACACGATTTTATCTTTATTACATTCACTGTTCCTGTCGTTTCACAAATATTCTTCGTCTCACTTTTTATTGGTATACGTTTTGAAGCTTCAACTTTTTTCTATTATAGATTTTTTCATAAAGTTATATTCAAATACCCCTATTTGAAATAATACAGTAATTTTTTTATGTTAACGATCGTTGTTGTTGATTGCAACCATTTATGTATTTCGTACTTGTTCTATACGTCGGAAAATAACTTACGTGTTCATTGTGTTAACATTGTACTATGTCAATGACAAATTAGTATTCTTTTATAGAATTGTACATAATTTTCATTAAATGAATATCTAATTCCGTATTATTTATCATTTGTCATTCTTTTACTTGCACATTTTTCCTCAATGATTTAAATTAGCATTGTTTTTAATAATAAAGTAAAGTGTTTAATAATATACACATCTCTTATTATTAATGTGTTATAAATTTTATAATATTGTTTGACGAATTTAAAAAAGATGTATCTATGTTAAAAAGAAATTAATTACTAAATCGTTTAGTTTCGTGTAGTTTTTATTGATTCACAATATCTATTTGTACTTTCTACAGATAATATTGAAAAGAAATTGAATGACAAATTTATAAATATAAAATATAATTTAATAACCTTTTTATTGGTTTAGCAATACATTTATTTTCTATTATTTTCATTATTTTTCTTCTTCTTTTATACTCGTATTCAATATTTATACTCAGAGATATATAAAAGTTGTTCTTCGCTTACAGTTAAATTTCAACAATTGAATAAAATAAAATTTTACAACTATGGAGCAAAGTAGAAATAGACCAAGTAGACCACGTTTACGGTCACACGGTAATTCTGCACGAGTTCTTGTATTTGATCAAATGGAAACAGATGAAACAAATTGTAGTACTGATCAAACACGTAATCGTCCTACAGTATCTAAAGTGGAAAGTAAAGAGGCTCCTGTTCGGCCAGGTTAATATTATTTTCTTTTATAATCTTATTAATATTATATTATATTATATGTGGTTTCAATATTTACAGTTTCTAATTAATTATATTAATGTAAAACATTTGTAGTTAGCGGAGAATTATCAAATTTAGTTCGTATGCGGAATTCAGCTATTGGGAAATCAGCCCCTTCTTTGTCAGTTCACATGGTTAGTCATCTTATTATTATTATTCTTTAGTTAGATCTGTATTTAATCTAATGGAATCTTTTCTCTACACAGCGTGATCCAAACATTCCTCGTCGATCTGCTAAAGCAGCACATCGTAAATCATTCATTGCGACAACATCACCTACTCTACCACGTTGTCATTCACCTTTATCGGGTATGTTAAGCATAGGTTACTTTCAATATTTATTGCTATTAATAATAGTCAAATGGTATAAAATGAAAAAATATTGCTTTCAAAAGATTTCTTGAAATAAGAGTCTATATTTTGATAGAATTATAGTTATAGAGAATATTGTATCATTATTTGTAGAATAGATAAAATAAATAATATTTTATATCTTCTTTTCTCTTTTTGTATTTGCATTGTTTTTAGAAAATAGTTAATTAATTTTTGAATTATTTCCAAATACAGCTTTCATCCCAATTGTAGGCAGTCCTCTAGAAAGTCCTAGGATGTCATCCAGTCCACATTTTGCTTTTGCTCCTGTTAAAAGGTATATAACTCATCTGTTTTTCTCTGTTCTTTTATTCAATAAATTGATTATTTTGTTGCATAGTTATTGTGTTATTTATTAATATATATTCTTACATTCATTAATGAACACTATTAATATAATATAAATTCAGTGTTTGCATATTAGATAGTAATACAAAGATAATCATACTTTAGGATTGGGGGTGCTACAGGGACTGGTGATGGTAGAAGATGGTCAGTTGCAAGTTTACCGTCTAGCGGCTACGGAACAACACCTGGTTCAAGTAATGTTTCAGTATGTATTTTCATGTACTAAAAATTAATTAAAAATATATGTATTTATTCATATATAAATTATATAAAAATATTATGCTTTCTTTTAGTCACAATGTTCGAGTCAAGAACGTTTACATCAATTACCAAATATTCCAACTAAAGATGAGTTACGCATGCTTTCCTGCCACTTTTCTAAACCTGGAACACCATGTTCATCGCATCCAGGTTTTCCTGGTTCTAGTATATCTACTATTTCTGGTAGTCTTGAAGAAGAAGGTCGTAAATCGCCATTACATCGACCGCGGTCACGAAGCTTAAGGTAACAATTACGTGACAAATATAATTCTTAGAATTTAATTTCAATATATACATAAAATTATAATACGTTGATATAAAAAATATATTATTAATAAAGTAATAATTTCGAAATTACAGTAGTCCGAGTCGGTCACCTGTTCTTGATAGTGAAATTGTCATGATGAATACTTTGTACAAGGAACGATTTCCAAAAGTATGATTTATGAAATAAGTAATATATAATACAAAAATGGTTAATAAAATCATTTAATTTAATAATGTGATGTATGTTTTAATTAGGCTACACAACAAATGGAAGAACGCTTGACAAATTTTATTAACGAAAACAAAGAAATCGATGAACGTGAAGTAAAGGCACATATGACCCCAGATTCTTTACCAATTTTACGTTTTGTTCATCATCAAGTGATCGAAATGGCAAGAGATTGTTTACAAAAATCACAAGAGAAATTGATAACAACAAGATATTTTTATGAAATGAGCGAAAATTTAGAACATTTATTAATGGAGGTATGTCTATGTTATTTATTATAGATATTTATTTAAACAATTTGTGATTGTTAATAATAAGTTTCATTTTTATAGACGAAGGAAAAATCATTAGAAGCTGCAACACGACTGACTGGCTTAATTAAAAAACTTTTATTAGTGATCTCACGTCCTGCGCGATTATTAGAATGTTTAGAATTCGATCCAGAAGAATTCTACCATTTGCTCGAACAAGCAGAGGGTCAAGCTAAATTTAATGCAGGAGTAAAAACTGATATTCCTCAGTATATTATTCATAAGCTTTCTTTGAATAGAGATCCAATAACCGGTACATTAATTACTTCATTTGTATCATTATTATGCTTCTATCTTAAATGAAAATAATTATTATACTTGTTACTATAATCTTTCTTCAGAATTACAAGAAGATTTGAACAAGTTGGAAGATTCTGCAAGTTCTAGTGATAGTAACTTACAATTAACGTCGAGTCCTAATAAAGATGAAGATAAATCTCAACGTGTTCCTTGTGAAAGTGATTATGAGGTACTCAAACTTATAAGTAATGGAGCATATGGAGCAGTGTACTTAGTTAAAGAAAAGACGACTAGACAGAGATTTGCAATGAAGAAAATTAATAAAAATAATTTAATGCTCCGTAATCAAGTGGAACAAGTGTTTGCTGAAAGAGATATCATGAGTTTTACAGATAATCCTTTTGTGGTATCTATGTATTGTAGTTTTGAAACGAAGGTATACTATTTATTTTAATATCATATATATTATGCAATATTAAAACTATTGTTAAAATATTATTTTTATAAGTAATAAGTGATATACAAATGTTTATTAATATCTTTTCAGAAACATTTATGTCTTGTAATGGAATATGTTGAGGGTGGAGATTGTGCTAATCTTTTAAAAACTATTGGTCCACTTCCATCGGATATGGCAAGATTTTATTTTGCAGAGACTGTTTTGGCTGTAGAATACCTGCATAATTATGGTATTGTTCATAGGGATTTGAAACCTGACAAGTATGATTATTTGAATTGTATAAACTTTGATCTATACATAAAAAGTAATTAAATTATTTTACATTTACTAATTAAAATTTCATGTTATAGTTTACTTATTACAGCATTGGGTCACATTAAACTTACAGACTTTGGTCTTAGCAAAATGGGACTTATGTCTCGTAAGTAAATTTTTCAATATAGTTAATTAATTGTATATATATATATATATATATATATTTATATATATTTTATTTTTTGTTCGCAATAATTTAATGCATATATTTAATTTTATAGTGGCAACAAATCTTTATGAAGGATACATAGATAGAGATACTCGACAATTTTCTGATAAACAAGTATTTGGCACACCTGAATATATTGCACCAGAAGTTATATTAAGACAGGGATATGGAAAACCTGTTGATTGGTGGTCCATGGGAATTATACTTTATGAATTTCTTATTGGTTGTGTACCTTTCTTTGGTGAAACACCTGAAGAACTGTTTGCTCATACTGTTAATGGTTAATATTAATACTTGTAAATAATAACATTTGTCTCACACATATTAATATCATTATATATTTTTTTTTAGATGACATAGAATGGCCAGATGAAAATGATTGGCCAGTTCATCCTGAAGCTAAGGATATCATCACTGCATTATTACAACAAAGTGCTAGAGATCGATTAGGAACTAGTGGTCCGCACGAAGTTAAAGACCATCCCTATTTTTATGGTGTTAATTGGAATAGTCTTCTTAGACAAAAAGCTGAATTTGTACCACAATTAGTTGATGACGAGGATACGAGTTATTTTGATAGTAAGATGTCTAAAGTATTTTATGCAATTTTAAATTACTTTATATATATATTTGAATATTAATGAAATCACATAAATTACTTTAAATCATTTTTTTAGCTCGTATGGATAGATATAATCATGATATAGGCGATGATACAGACGATACTGATGATTCACCTTTATTTGGATCATTTTCTTCGTATTCTCCACAATCAAGAAAAATTTCTCAAAGCCGTCCACAACAAACGAATATAGAGCCAGAAGCGGATTCTAAGAAGCAATCATTCCATACTGAATTAGAAAGCACAGTCTCACAACTTTCTATTACATCAAATACAAGCGTTACTTCAACTGTTACTACTACGCCCAAACTCTTAGATACAAGTCAAAATTCAGACAAAAATCGGACGCTACTTTCTGTGAAGACGGCTCCGTGTATCGAAAATCTAAATAGGTCTACAAAATCAAACATATCTATTGGTTCTATTTCTAGTGGTACTAACGAATCTCAATTGACTGTGGTTAAAAATATTCAATCAGAAAATACTTCTGTTAATTTGAGTACTCCGGATTCTTCACAAACAGAATCTGAAGATATCAGTCCACAAATACAAAGGAAACGTCACACACATGCTCGTGATAAGCTGCCCAGGTTCAGTATTCCTATTGATGATGAGCACATGTGAGTCATTTGACCTATATCCTTGCCAATATACACATAAATCAATAGTTTCCTTCCCTAATTTTTATTTTTTTTATACCATTTTATTTTGACTATAATGATTTCCTTATATTATTTTATTTTCAATAATTAGTTAATATATTATTAAATGCTGAATCAATCAGCAATCACTGATCCAATTTCCTACATCTCTTTTCATCATCATAATTTGATATAACGTTAAATAAATTAATTACTTATTTATGTTATTTGTTTATAGATTGGATTTAACAGCAGCAAATAAGGAAATCCTGGAAGATAAACATAATTCCAGTACTGATTCCTTTGAATCTTATAGCGCAGTTCCCATTTTACCAACCAATAAGTCTAAGTCAAGGTCTGTTATTAAGTCTGCATCAACTAGTGGTTTGTCACTGGTAATACCAACCAGTGAATTTACTTGTATGTATCTAAATAATGATTTTCATATAGTTCTCTTTTTTATGCAATTAATTTTTTTAAATAATTATTAATATTATTTATTAGTGTATAATATTATAACATTTATTAATTGATATTATTTAAACTTTTAGATGACTCTATAGTCAGTAATCAGTCTATTGAATCACCTGGCGGATCTTCTACTGCTTCCTCAAGAGACACATCTCCATGTCGAGAATTGAGTCCTCTTGTAACCAGTTTGAAACCTCCCATTATTATAAGAAGAGGACCATGTGGGTTTGGTTTCACTGTGCATACCATCAGAGTATATTATGGTGATAGTGATTTTTATACTATGCATCATTTAGTAATGGTACGTTCAGAATATATATTATTTAAAATTTGTCCATACGCGATTGAAAAATGATAAATATGAAAATATATATCCAACTGTAGGCAGTTGATCAATCGAGCCCAGCGTTTGAAGCTGGTTTAAGGCCAGGAGATCTGATAACGCATATAAATGGAGAACCAGTACAAGGGTTATATCACACTCAAGTTCTCCAATTAATGCTGAGTAGCGGTGACCACGTTACTTTACGTAGTACACCTTTAGAAAACACCAGTATTAAATCTGGCGGTAGAAAAAGAGATCTCACACAGAGTAAAATGGCGCGCAGAACTTTTCATAAACAAAGGAAACAAAAACGAGAGCTTTCTGACAAGAAACGAAAAACATCTCTCTTTAAACGAATAAGTTCTAAACGTGCTAGTGTAGAAATGCAACAGGTATACATGAGGGTTATCATTTATTTTTGTTCATTATGTCTAATTACTATACATATATACTGCAATACTTTTATGTTTCACATAAAAAACATTAAGATATATTTTAATAATAGCATAGCGCTTAGTTTTCACTGCATATTTTTTTGCACACGTGCCAGAGAAATTAAAGCGAACGACATAATACAAGCTACACACTCGTTACGTTAAGTGCATTTTATGTTTTATTGCAGCCATTAAGTATCAATTGTCCATTGTCAGCACCCATTCTGTCCAGTGACAACAAACCTCCACTTATGGTATGATTTCTTTTATACATTTTTTAGCTTTGTATACCTTCTGGCAGTTGGTTTATTTATTTTTCTTTTTTTTTTTTTTTTTATTCACTTGAATATATGTTATTCATTGTTTAATTCATATTTATACCAAAGCTTCTTATAACACAATTGAAATATACAGATAAATTTATTTTTATTAACATATGGAGGGGAGTCCATTTTATAGAAATGCGCGCAACCAAAACACATACTACGCTTTTAAACAAGAATAAGGCAAAATATTATTATATATTATTTTATACGTTTTAAATATACTACATTATTTCAGATGGCTGCAGGAATTTGTTCACCTTCGATGGTGACCCCTAGTCGATCTTTTCAATCCTTTACACGTTCTCAAGATATTACACCTCATTATGGTGCATGTACAAAATCCGTCTGCAGTCCTTCTCCACCAGCAAATCGTACTAATTCAGAGTCATATCATTCAACAGGAAATTCAACTCCATGTTCAAGTCCAAATTCCTCTTCACCAGGTTCTAATATTTCTATTGGAAATTTGTCTAATCAATCGCATTATCAAAGACCAAGTACTTTGCACGGTTTGAAACATAAATTACATACCGCAGCAAAAAATATTCATTCTCCGAATCGTAGAAAGTCTGTAGGACATATACCTTTATCTCCACTAGCTAGAACTCCCAGTCCTTCGCCACTCCCTGCTAGTCCAACGAGAAGCCCAAGTCCCTTAGCATTTCCCACTGGACATCAACCTGGTAGCTCTAATACTACGCAATCATATAGTCCAGGTATTACTCCAAATTGATTTTATATACTTTTATTATAAATTTTTAAACATAAATCGACAGTACTATGATATAATAAATTGTTGAATTTATTTTCACTATTTAGGTGTCTGTTTGTCAGCACCTAATAGCCAGAAAAAAGGATATGGACGTCCAAAATCAGCGGAACCAGGGTCACCACTTTTAAGGAGAGCTCTCAGCCCCGATAGATTACATCCTCGTTCAGCGGAAAACAAAACATCGATATCTCCCTTAGCAAATACCGTTGTTAAAGTAACACCACGTGTGACAATCGCTCAAACGTCTCATGCTGAAAGTTTTGAAGAGTCTTGTGAAATGAGTAAAGATATTAGTGATATTAAAGGAGAGAAAAAAGTGTGCGCAGAACAGAAAAATGTGGTCGATTATCCGAAATTAACACATGGAATATCGATTAATATAGCTAACGTTGGTATTTCTAATGCTTGCGGTAGTACACAATTACCGAGAATAGCTGAAGAAAAAGATTCGCCAACTGGAACCAAGAGTGATGATTATACATCTAAAGAAGTCATGGTGCCTGTAGAGAAAAATGATAAAAATGGTAAAAATGATGCACGTAATGATCGAATATTATTAGGAGATAAAAATGTAGCTTATAATAATGAATCCCGTAGTGCTTATCCCAACGAAATCAGTGTTAGTAATTTAGAATCACGAAATAACGAATCGATAAAGGACATTGTTCACCAGAATGAATCGCCGAGTACACTGATAACAACTCATGGTGCTGTTGGTGTATCTCCATTGACGTTAGATCAAAAACAATCTAAACGTAATGAAACAGAGTTGAAATCGACATTGTTTAATTTGGGTGCTCACGAACAATCCGCTTCTAGCAAGAATAGTGTAGATAACACTCAAGAATGTCGGAAAATATTAAAGAAATATAAGGATAATAATTCAGAAAACTCGACTCGTGATGATTCAAAACGTTCGTGTGAAAACAGTGAGTTTGTAAGTGAGAAGAAAAATATCTAATTATGTGTGCGTGTAATGGTTTACTTTGAAAAGTACTGATTTTTAGAAATAGGTTCAGTATAAAACTTAGTAGCGAAAGTATCATTACTTGATTATAATCAATAATGCTTATTCAAAAAAGAAAAAGGAAAAGGAAAAAAAAAGGATATAAAGAAAAATTTCTAGTTCGTGTTTTTGATGTGATGAAAATGAAATCTATGGAAAGAAAGAAAGAAAGAAAGAAAGAAAGAAAGAAAGAAAGTGAGCCATTTGTCGTAACTATTAAAGTATTATATATCGTGTATAAGTCTATACGTCATTTAAGATATCTGTGTGATAATACTCTTAACTATTCTCTTGCTATATCATTGTCCAAGTCAAATTTGTTAAATTGAGCTCATTGCTAGTTACGATTTTAACAAAAAATATTTGTGTCGAAAGTTATACGCTTCCATTAAATAATTATTTACGAAGGAGTAAATTACTGACAACTTAGAATAGCTCTGTCCCGCCATACGCTTAATAAAAAAATAAGATCAAAATAAACAAAAATTTAAAAAAAAAACAGTACCTTAAAGAATCCCGAGAATTTTGAATTTCTATTTAAGTTAGTAAAGTTTGTTGGGTATACTATTTAAAAAATAAAAAGTAAAAAAAAGAACTTAGATTTATAGAAACTTTATAATTCTTATTTTGTATGGTAGTGAAAAATAATTCGTAAAATCTGTGATCGTAAAGCGCGCCATTATATTACGTATATATTAAACATAAAATTAAATTCGAAATACACAAATTAACAATATAATAAGATGTTTAAACATTAAATGATAAAACACTGCAATTTTTAATTAACATACATTTTATTCCCTAATTGATTATTGAATATGGGAAATATTGAAAGAATCATTGACTTCGTCGTGTGCTCGATCATTTAATTTATAAACATATTTTTTAAGAATATTACTTACCACCAATTGACATGTACATATGTATACATATATATCAATGTATTTAAATATCCATTGACGTATATGTACATATATACAAAGTATGTATGCAATCAAACTTATAATTACTTATATGGGAATATAGCATGGTAATAATAATTTAATTCAATTGTATATGCATATATACATATGCACTGTATATATGCATATATGTAATACACAATATTATGTACGAGTCTCATTTTTATAATCAGAGGATATATTATCAATGACTGCACTAGTATACTCTGTTTCACTGATCGTAATCAGGAAAACCAGTGTTATAGTTAAATGAACTTGTCTTTTATAATAAATTCATAAAATCATTGCGAAATTATTTAAAGAAAACATTTTGGTACGTTCTTATCAGTACGTTAACAGAATCATCATTGAAGCAGAGTGTACTTAAAGGTACACATTCGCGCATACATCGATTTCTATTAATCGGATGATTCTATATACATATATGGCCTGATATATAACAATATATAACATAACATTTTTAACTTCAATATAGTATTGACCGTAGAACGCTTTGAGAATGCTTCAATAATTGTTGTTCATTTGAATCTGTATACTCCCTGAACAATGAGATATTAGGAAAAAATTTTGTCATATGATAAATGAACGAATTAAACGCATATCTTGGAAATATTGTAACTATATAATCTTTTAAAAAGATAAATAGGTCTAGATCATCATGTATATATATTGTAATGCTTCCCGGAGAAGTAACACTCCCGCTCAAACTCAGATTACAAAAGATTAACAAAGAACTTTATTTATAGAACTCTAACAACCATTAAGGGATTATCTACAGTTTTCCGTAATATAAACACGTCCGTTCTTTCCGAGCTCCTGTCAAGATCTCCCCGATCAACAACCCGTCGCCTGGAAACGGCCTTCACGTCCTTTTTCCAGGGACGGCTCAAAACAGGGTCATAACAATATATATATTATGTGATAATACTTTTCTATGGTGAGCATTACATATATACATATATATATATATATACACACACATATAGCAGTGTAATACAGATTGCCTTTCCTGAATCTGTATTACTTCTTTCGACATCGTTACCATAATAATCATCGTCATTAATAGATAATTCAATTGAAATTATTAATACATTAATTATTAATTTTATGTTTGACGATATGAAAGTCCATGCAGTTTTGTTAATATTTTTTTATTTGACGTGGACACTCGCTGATGTAGATATTGGTAAGAATTTTTGAAAAGTAAGAAGGTTATGTTTTAATATAAAACGAAGGTTCCTTCAAAACATAGATACAAATTTAACATTATCGGAGTTATACGAGAGTGCTGTGGAAGCTTATTTAAGTGAATATTGGGATGAGTGTATTGAAAAATTTACCAAGGCTTTACAAGGGTACGTTTGATAAGATACTATTGATAAGGTGTGTCATACTCATTCAAGAGATTATTAGTCATAACAAGGTAGATATTTTTAATAATATTATTTGATCATTATTAAGAGAAGTTAGATTGTTGGATCTTATAATGGTAAAAATATTTGTATTATCTATTAATTTTTGTAACATTTAATTTTATTACATTATTAATAATAGTTATCATATCTAACTATTGCGAATGAATAATTTTGTTTATATATCAGGGTCAATGAACTCTGATAATTCTTTCATTAAATTATATATATTATTGTATATGATTGCTTATCAGAATTGTTTATGTACAGGTATAAAATCTACAAAAAAACAATAATAAGATGTCGACAAAATTGTGCAATAGAAGCGGAAGGATGGGAACCATTTTATCCAGAAAATATAGAAGATTTACATTTTTATGAAAGAAAAATACGTCAGACTCTTTGTTTAATGAAGTGTAATCAAGATTATAAGGATATTGCTAATAAAGAAAAGCTTAAACGATTACCAATGAATATAGAAAGGAAGTTCCTTGATCACCATGTTTATGAATATTTGCATATATGTTATTATCAGGTAATAAAGTAATTATAATCATTGCTATAATATATTTATAATAGAAAATAAAATAATGTTTATAATAGAAAATAGTGTTATCTTTCTAGATGTATTGAAATTAAAAATACAAATTTTTTATGTACTTCTAATAATTTTTAATTGCGCATAGAAAAATCATTTCCAAGATGCAGCTAATGCAGTCTTCACTTTTTTGGTTATGCACCCGCACCATAATGCGAGCGTTATCACTTTGAGACACTATCTCACTTTACCAGGTGTACATGCTGATAATGTTTCTAATTTGGAGATGTCACATTTCTTAAATCCTTATACTACTGGTATGTCAGAATACGAAAAGGAAAATTATAAGGAGGCAGTTAAATTGTTTGAACAATCTTTGAGAGATTATTTGAACTCAGAAAATGAATGTAGAATCTATTGCGAAGGACCTTTCGATCAAGGATGGCATCCTGAATTTACATCTTTAGTAGCAAGTAAATAAATAGAAACATAACATTAAATTATTAGCAGAACATTAGTAATAGAAAATGATGTTTTCTTTTTAGATCATTTTACTTATTCTTTAAAATGTAAACGTAGCTGTTCGCGTTTACTTAATTATGTGAATGGAGAACATCGAGATGACTTATTAAGAAGTCATTACAATTATTTACAATTTGCTTATTATAAATGTAAATATTAAAACACAAATTATAAAGTAAATTGATATATGAAAGATAAAGATTTTTAACGTATATTGTTTATTTAGTAGGAAATGTTGCTGCAGCATCAAAAGCAGTTGAAAGTTATTTATTATTTGATCCAGTTGATGAAACAATGTTGAATAATAAAAAATATTATCTTGGATTACCAAAAGCAAGAAAGGAATATTTTATCCCACGTGAAGTAATCTTATGATTATTTATTATCTAAAAAGAATAAGAGATATACAGGATGTCTTGTAACTTATTTAATTACAATAAGTTATCTAATAACTTATTTGGTGGTATAAGCGAGCAGGGGGTGATTTTATATGAAAAAATAAGTCAAAAATGTAGAATAAAATTTTGCTCGCTTGTATCATCAGTTACAGGATACTCTATATATATGTAGGTAAAAATTTATATATGTATCACAATTCATATATTATTAATGTTCTGTTATTTACTTTAGGAAGCACTTGCATATATGAAAAGACAAGAATATGAACGAAGAATTTTGCGTTATATTTCCGAGGAATTTATGCTACTACATGAAGAACTGAAACAAGCATCTAATAAAACGAATAAATAAGAAAATAAAGTTCATTAAATCTTCATCAAAAATAACGCTTTAAAATACTAACTGTTATTTGTCTGTGGTCTGTATTATACAAGCATGTTTATATATACATTTTGTGTTATATATTTTATATAAATATGTATAATAAAAAAATTTATACTCTGTTTATGTGCTTACATATATGTAATTTCATGTTCATGCATGTATGTACAAAATGTTGCCTATTAACAGGGGCCAAACTCTAAAAATTATTGCAGATATTATATTTATAAAATGTTGTTTTTAATATTAGAAAATGAAAGTAAAAGTAATAAGATAAATCTGAATTAGGTCGTATGAATAATTGATTTATCTGAACATGTTGTACAAATGTTTATTACGAAATTATAGTGACATCTGCATATCACAGGGAGTTCAGTCGATTCATTGGAAACCACTCCACTACTTATGACAAAATTGTGGTATACATTAGGATTATTATAGTAAATATAATATGACGTTAAATCATTTAAATATACATTCTATAAGATTATGCATTTCTACATAATATAATAATATTAAAAAATATTAATTATATAATCGTTTTAGAATTCACTTATAAATAATAGGAATAAGTATTAATAATACTAATATTTTAATTAAAGATTTAATTCATGAAATGTAAGAGCTTTAATTTATAAAGAATCACAGTTAATGGAGTGGTCACTAATGTTATCGTTATTTAATATTACTTCTCTCAATAAAATAGGATAATGAGTATCGCATATTAACGAAAATTCTTTTGTGAATAAAAATGAAATACATATACATAGACATACAGGATATCCTGAGATAATGTCACTTTAAATAAATATCTTATTTTGCATCGAATAGGAACGATGAAAATTTTTAGTATTCTGTACAGAAATATTAAAACACTTTTAATAAATAAAGCGTAAAACTAAAAAAAAAATAACTTGATTATTTTTTGTATCCGTAAATGGTAAATAATTTTTTAAAAATTATATAGTACTGAGATACTTATGTTTAGAAATAAAGTTGACAGCATTATGCAGGCAGTGAAATATATAATGCAGTAATCTTTTTAAAAAAATGCAGTTTCAAAGTTTAAAAAAGAATAAAAATAAATGTTTAGATATTTTTCTATCTACTAGATACTATAGTTTAGGCGTTATTCTGCCTAACACTTACCTCATGATACCCTGTATATGCATATAAATCGTTTAGAAAAAAATATAATCTAAACATAGGTCTACTAATTTTATAAATTTATTACAGCATATCAAATTTTTATTACTATCATAATAAATTCACAATGAAATCTTGATTTAGTACAATTATAATACTTTTTACTATAAGACCTATGTTCATAGGACATTTTTTTCCTTAAAATGACTTCCTCAACAAACTGTGTTCTTTTCTTTTTTTTTTTTTACATTCATTATGAATATATATTATAGGAACATTAATAATGAAAGCTTCTTTTTGTTGTTAGATTTTGTTTTATAACAACAGATACAGAAGTATCCGTTTACGTATCAAATAATAAATGGCCAAATAATAATATTATACATAAATACCCACAATTAAATCTAATTTGTGGTTATACAAGTTAGTTTTTTATTATTATTTTTTTTTTTTATATAGTAACGTAATTAAGCACAACTAATTTGTCAAATTCATATAATTTGCACATTAATATACGTTACCATTTCGTATTATCATCCATATATAGTATGACGCAGTAAAGAATACAGATATTGGTCTGAATCAGATTTGATAAGAAAAAGAAATTGTAATCGGCTTAAAATTATTTTGTAAAGAAATATATATATATACAAATAATTGTAAGTATCTATAGTTGCTGAAGAAAATGATAATTCATTGATATGCGATTTAATATATTGAATATATCTCGAGAAATATGACGTCTTGAAAAATCTCTTTTATTTAAAGAAACTTAACTTAAAATTTAACTGAACTGTAATGCAATACATTCATTGAAGGCAAGTAGGCAAGTGATTTCGGCATAAATGCAAAAGTAATACTTGAGATAATTATTCGGGAAACGAATGTTGGTTTATTACGACGGTAATTAATAATGATATATAAAAAATCTATTTCAATATATATATATATATATAGTTATGTATCTCGTGAAATGATAATAAAGAATATTGAAGACCATTGTAAACCTAAATATTATTAAGAATTTCTTAACTGAAATTGTTAAAAGAAGTGAGAAACCTTTGGTTCTTGCATAACATTAGATTTTCATCGTTAAACATTTTTACAAATCATTCTTTACTTATCAAACTGCATATGGTAAAGATGTATCATTAAAGCTACTCCATTTAATCATTAAATTAGTAATCTATATCATTTTTAGAGTGAATATACTTTTATCTAAACTTTATCCAGATTCATCTTAGAATAACGCACGACAATCTTAACAAGTTTTACAACAAAAATGACATATGTCATCGTTTGTAGTCCATAAAATGAATATTATCTTATAAACGATTTTTGCACAAAAGCTTTTTCTGTACACAATTATAATTTCTTTTTTCTATTGAAAATTATATTCGAGTATCTATATGTATGTGTATATACACTTTCCTGCTAAGTATACAAATATTTCGTTTTACTTTTAAAATTTCTAATGGATATCTCATTTAATAATGTGATATCTACGAACAAAATAACGAAAATTTTAAGAAGATAAAAATATTTTATACTGCTGTTTTGTTTTTTAGTTGAGCCTTCATGTAAAAACATTCATATTAGATATTTTGATTATGAAAAGAGATTAAAACTGGCGAGTATTGCTGCGAAATTATGCTGAATACCAAAGTTTACATGTAACTAATATATTCTCTTTCATTAATTAAAAGATTGAACATAATTACTTTATGTTTTATGTCCTTTTACAAATAAAAAAGCTAAAAGGAACAATTAAAGAAATGAATAATAAAGAAAGTAATTGCCAAAATGTACGCGTATGTAGAATTATTTCATATATTCTTTGGTATCCAACAATTTTTTTCGCGTAAATTTAAAGTTTTAACTTTGAATATGCCCTGATGTAGGCAGTGAGTGAATAAGCAAATACCAATATTAAATCGGTAGCTTTCCCCACTGAGCTATCCATTCTGGAAATTGTCAGACAGCATTGGATGGTGGTGCAGCATATCTTGTACGCGCATCTGAATCTCCATCACATATATATTTTCCTACAATTATAGCAATTTTCTATATATAAAAGTTAATAAATAGTTAGTTAATATATATATATATAACTATAAATTTATATTATATATAACTATAAATAGTTAGTTAATATATATATATATAACTATAAATTTATATTATATATAACTATAAATAGTTAGTTAATATATATATATATATATACATATATTTGTAATGTTATAAATTACAACAACTTATAACGTTAATGAATATTATTTAAAAAAGCCACATAATTGCACTTACCAGATACAAATCTGCGTTTAACTAAACTTAGTCTATAACCAGGACCTAAAAGTTCAAATTCAACACCAGACAGTGTGGTCCCCTCGCAATTAAATTGAGTAAATATAGTTCCCTGAGTACCTGGTCCACGTTCGAGTTCAACCCTTGCTTTCAAAGAACCCACACCATTACCTTCGCTATGTTGGGATAATTCAGTAAATTTCCATAATACGCGATTTGTATCTGCGAGCCATTGTGCTGTAGGTTTACTGTTAAGAGCCTTAAAGCCACCATCAATAGGTGCTGCTACGTGAAGATTTAACAGTGGACTTGGTGAGGCCATTGCACGGCTATTATATTTATAATCGATCTAAAAAGTAAAATATAAATCAGTATTTAGTAAATTTGTCAATATTTCTAAATCTCATACTTAACATATTGAACAAATAAATACCTTTAGATCGGTATGAGTCGATTCACATTTCCAATATGCAACTAATTGAAAGGGACAGGAACCCGCGCCTTCTTTGCATTTAATTTGATATTTCAGGATATCTACATTAAAATAGGAGGCCGACGGATTTTGTTCTGCCTGTCGTCGCAACAACGTAGTTAAGGCACTCATATTAAACTCGAAAATTGTACTATCAACGGTAGTTTGAGTTGCATCCCTAAAAAGAAAAAAAAGATAAGAGAAGATTACTTATAAACAAAATTATTATCAAAACATATGAATGCGCGTAAAACTAATAATAAGAAATATTCTTATCGTTAGAAACCATGACTTACTTACATGCTGACGAGTTGACTATTAGGAAGTAATCTTTCAAGTCTGTTGCTATTTCTCACGCGGAAAGTAAGCTTAGCTGGACTTGGATTATTTGCTAATACCGCAACAATACCAGCAGGAAAAGACAACATCATGTCTCCGCTGAGTTTGACCTGGCATCGAGTTTCGTCAGTGCCTTTAAAATAGGAATGAACTATTTCATGAAACGCCACAGCTAGTGGAATGGTATCGGCAAGGCCGATAGTAAGTGGTGAAGGTCCTCGAGAAGATCCTACTCCAACTCCTGCTGTACGAAATTCTAAACTGGCAACACTATCCGCTCTAGATATAGGAGCAGGTGAATTTCTTCCTCTTGGAGATGGTCCTTCACCTTTTCGAGATGGCGGTCTAGGAATAATAATAGATCCTGTAGGCGTCGAAGATGCGGATTGTTTAGGTGGCAAAGTTGGTGTAATATCACCAACTTCTGAAAATAAATCGCCATCTGTAGAAACACAGAAAACACAATAAGATTATAATTCGTTAGAAAATGTCATTACTCGTGATAAAATATATTATTTTGATTGCATAAGAAATAAACCTTGGAAACGTGTATGTTGATGTAATGGTGGCGCAGATTGAGGAGGTTGCGGTTGTTGTGGTATTGGAGATGAAGAAAGAGGCGGTGGACTTTGTAAGGGTGCATAAGGATGACTTCCGGTTGGAGTAGAGGCACTGGATGGCGTACTGCTGGGATTAAATAAATTTAGGCCCAGTAAATCCGAGCTTGGCTTGCCTCCTAGCTGTTGAGATACTGATTGAGACCTCTTCATGTGATGATCTGAATCAGTGTTGGAACCTCTACGTCCCTAATATATAATAAAGAGTCATTACAAATCAACGATGTAATCATATATAAAGACATCATCAATTTAGATGTTCTATTAGAGAAATGTACAATTTTTTATTTTATTTATATAATATAACTTAACGTTTAGATCCTCTACTTTTATCATAAATATAGAACTCACTGTTGGGGCAGGTGACAAAGATAAATTTTCAACAGTTGCTCTTAATTCATCGACACTTGCACTCATTGGTGCTGCTCCATTACTAAGAGGTTTGATCTCCACTCGAATTTTTCTTTCTCTTTCATCCTCTGAATCCGTATCCGAACTAGAATAAAATCCTTTCTCGTTTTCCCAAGGATCAGGCTTTGGTCTGATACAAAATCCATCTTCGTCTACTTCAGGCGTTGGTGTTTCAGATTTCCTACTATCTTCTTTATCTTCCCTATATCATTAATGCAAATTTTATTAATCGTCTATTCATTAACATTTTCCAGCAGGCCCAGTGCAATTTCGAAAAATTCAACTCTATTCTTGCCTTACGTATGCACATTATCTTTTAATTATTCGGAATATATAAATAGAAAAAAGAATAAAAATAGTGACGTCATAAGGTAAATTAAAATTTTGATTAGATTATGTTTAAATATAAATATAAATTTTAAAAATATGATTCATTCTTGTCTTATGTGCACCGGGTCTGCTGAACATTTTTATACTGACAGGTCAGACTTTTCTTCTTTGTTACTGCTTGTTTCTATAATATCCTTCTTCTTCTTCGCCTTCTTTTCCTTCCTCTTTTCCCTTCTGCTGCGAAGAAACCCTGTAGATTGCAGACAGATTGAACATAAGCAATGAAACAAGAATGATGTTATTAATTAGATTTAATTTAGTAGAAATAATTTACTTTCTAGAGATTAAAAAAAAGGGATATATATATGTATTTATACATATATATATTGTATATACATAAAACAAAAAAATATATAACTACTTGCAAATAGTGTCATCGGTTCGCATTTATATTTCATTTTGTATGTACCTTTCTTTAGAGCTGCATATATAATTAAAAGCGTTTTACATTGACGCTTTAAAAATGGTGCATTGTAACTAACTAATAATTTTGCTTGGAAAATAGCAAAAAATTATACTTCGCAGCTTTTGCATTACAAGCTGGTAATTCGATGAAATAAAAAGCTATTATATATTTTTATTCATAATTTTTCCAAATCATTGATCCATTATTATTAATTCTAAACAAATCGATTTTTTAGATAACTTATGCATGACTTGTTTTTCTTTTTTCTTTTCTTTTTTGTTATTTTTTAAATATAAAAAAAAAAAATACAGAAATTATAAATTGTTGAGTACCGATACATTTTCAAATAAAATGTACTTTTGAGAAATTTCTCGTTATTTTTGTAGATATATTATGTAAGAATTATTTCTATAACAGACTCTATGCTAATCAAATTGCATAGTAATATAGCTAGCAATAGTAATCCACACGAAAGGGGCTAAATGAATTTTGTACAAAATTTTATCACACTAATGTAATATAAATATAGTAACATTTGACGATATTTCATATAATCTCGAATTCATACTTCAAATTCACTTATCCTCATTCGTTGAACAATTTTCTAAACAGCTTTTAAGAATAGAAATATTGAAAAAATAAAAATAAGTGAGATCTACATTTGCACTGTTAGGTGTATCCCTCGCTGTTATATATCTATATTATCTAATATGTTGCATTGTAAAAAGCTATGTGTGCAATATTATATATTATATATATATATATATATATATAGATAAATAATATATAATACATATATAAAATAAAAAAAAATATGTTCGTATAATATGTATGTGTGTGTGCTAATAACGGCCAGAGAACTTTTACCTTCCAAGTGTTCAAAGATATAGCGCAACGTGATTGAAAAGAAGCTAGAAGAAGAGAAAGTAGTTTTATCCTAATTAATACATCAAGCAATTGTTACACGAAATTTATTATTTTTTTTTTAACGCTGATATGAATTCCAAATGAAAGATTTAAAAAAGACAAAATATACAAAGAAAATTAAATAGTTTAGAACGTGGAAAAAGACAAATTTTCTTTTCTATGATTTTGTAATTACTTTAGGCTACTTTTTCAGATAACTCATTTCTAAAAAGTAAGACATTTTTTAATGAAACGCATATCAGCACTGTATGATTGCTATTATTATTAAAATCTTTTTTTTTTTTTTCTATTTTGTAATCGTATAAAGTCTTGTACATACACGATATGTGATTCTGTACAGCAAAGAAAGTGTAGTATAGAACAGTATTAGCTAGCGAAGTTATTGTAGCGAAAATCCACTATAAACCCAAACACCAAATTGACTAGAGAGATGTCTAATAAAAGGGATAGCCCGAGTAAATTGGTATACACTCATTCGAACAATATTTCTAGAGATAAAATTTCTGTTAGAAATACTTGAATTAAATTTTCTAATTATTTATTATATATACCTGATTTATATACTCTTTTTGTTTTTCTTTTGTAATATTAATATTGTCATCTTCTCAATTTTTTTTTTCCGAATTTGTATATACATACTTAACTCGGCTCTCCTGTATATCACACAATCCAGAGAAAGAATCAACATTTTAGTAAATTGTTTTTCTAACAATAAACAGCTTCTCTAGCTGATTCGTATGATAATCTATCAAATCCTTAGATGATGTTAGATGCAAAAATGATCGATTAAACATACGATCACAATTAGATAAAAAACAAAACGTCTTGTATTAACCCTCTATAAACTTTATTTTTTTCCCTACCTAGAACAACAAAATTATTATTAATTTCACAAAATTATAAGTAATATTATATTTATACTCTCTCTAATATATAATTTTATATACTTCTTTATGAGTATCCTTTAATACTAATTATACTAGTACAAATAATATTATAACTTTTACATTACATAATTCTTATCATAGACATGAACAAAAAAAAAATATATAATTATAAATGTGTGCAATTTAAAAATTATAAAGGGTTAAAACGACGTCTTATAAAATTGAAATAGGAGAAAAGTAAATAGAAGAAGAAGAAGAAGAAGAAGAATAGGAATAAGAACAAGTCGAAGAATAAGAAGAAGAAGAAGAAGAAGAAGAAGAAGAAGAAGAAGAAGAAGAAGAAGAAGAAGAAGAAGAAGAAGAATAAGAACAAGTCAAAGAAGAAATTGAAGTAATCGTGAAACATTTTTCTGGCGAAGCTCGATGACACGATTTATGTAACTTACAAGGAGAGCTTGAGTAAGATGTAAGTAATATACAATTTTCGTTTGAATTAATTTTCTTTTTTAATAAGTTTACCAATTTATATGAACTCTCTTTGTTAGTTTAGATATATTTTTAAGAACAGTATAGTCTTCTCTAATGGATACCAATCAACGATATGTTATATGAGGACGTATCTACTCAAAATAATGATATAATAATTAATAATTAATAATAATAAATAATAATAATAATAATAATAATAATAATAATAATAATATAAATAATAATATTAATAATAATAATAAATAATAATAATAATAATATAATCACATTACGCTATTGAAATAAGTACGTGCACTTGGAAAATAAATTTAACACAAGAAGAGTGAGCCATGTACTAGTAAAGTTTTTTTCATTTTTTAAACTTTTCTTTTTGTTTTGGATTCATGGATTCGTAAATAATGGCTCACCTTAGGCCCCGTCGGAGACAACCCCACACTCGAGCTTCAACATTATTCAAGTCCAACTCCCTTTTTGTATAGAGACTTCCATTTTGCTTCTTAGTTCTTTATCATAATTATAATAATTTTTTCGACTTATTTCTTACTTTGTTGTGCCATACACACACAAACAATATGTATATATAATTTGTCATATATATATCAAATTTAATTACAAAACTTCCAGACAAATTTCTTTGTTTTCTCTTTTTTCGTATAAACTAATTATTTTTTATATATACAATATTCATATAAAAATATAAATGTTCAAAAATATATAAATAAACACGTATAAAATGAATGTGAAGAATGAGTGAGAGTTTCTTTGCTTTTATGTAGTTATTGTTGTTGTTTTTAATATATTAATAATATTTTTTGTATGTAAGTACTTTTCTATCGCAAATGTGAATTTTTTTTTAAATGAAAATATTCATTTCAGATGATATTATGGCACAAAGCAAGAGTAAAGACGAAGATGAATTTTGCATCTAGTCAAATGATACGTACAAAGCGTAATTAGTAGATAATAAGATAACAATAATATTATTACTATTCTATTATAGCAATGATATGAATAATATATGTAATTAGAGAAAAAAGCCCGTCATATACTTGCAGAGATAATTGTTAGAAAAACAATTTATATACACATATATACATATACATATATAGTATGTCCGATTTAAATAAATATATACGCGTTATTAACAAACACAAAAATATTTGATTTTATACAAAAGTTGTTTGAATGAAAGAAGTATATTTTAGCGTACAATAGAAATAATAATTACTTTGGATTATTTTCAACTCATCTTTTATATAAATTTTTTTCTTCTTCTATTTTTTATAATTAAATAAGTAATTTTTCGTATATATTTAATACTCGGATATACTGTATATACATATATATATACATATATAAATATTATATACGTACATAAAAATATACACATATGTATAATGTATATTACCCCTGAACAAATACAGTATCTATCTTTCTTCATTGATTAAAGATCAATCATTCTACTTAGCTCTATGATCTATAAAAGCTCAGAATTACTATAGAAATAATTTAAAGCAGTAATATAGTATATATATTTTGTTGATTAGTATTTATATACTATAAGATAGAAATAGAGAGACGATTAATTATAGAATGCAATATATATAAGAAAGAAAAAACATAAATATCTATACATTTTGTAAAAAAAGGATGTAATTATACAATTTGTAAACAATTACCACATAAATTGAGATTAATTAAAATTTCATTGAATATTAAAATTGTTTGGTTTCCGATTAGATACCATTTAGAATAAAATCACAGATATATTTCGTATTAGTGTCTGACTTTGAAAGAAGTGAAGAATACATACTGAATAATACAAGAAATAAATATATTTGATTTTTAGATAGTTATAAATTCTCACTATGAATTCTTAGCTTCTTTCATCTTTTTCTTTTAAAGGCTTTTAAAAGCGAAAGAAATTGCGTTTGTTATGCACAATCTGCATGAGTGCATGCGTTAATAAAATAGTTACATGAAGTTATTATATATGTACACACACGCACACACATAGAACACACACAGATACCAATGTGTACGTATATGATATTAAATCTATAACATAAAAATGAAATAAATAAATAAAAATAAAAAATTAAAAAATCATTATACTTTGAATAAAATTATTCGAAAACGAAATATTCCCGAAATTCTTTTCAGATTTATTTAATATGAGTGATTTATGTGTTTCCATACGTACAACATACATACACTCTTGTTTTTGAAAACAATGCAGAGAAATAAAATAGTAACGTGCATCATTGCTAAATCCATTGAACACGTTATTTTATATTATTACATCCTCCTTAAACATAAAAACCAAACTATAAATGAAAAGAATTTTGAATAGCTTTCTTATAATCAATCACCATATATACATATATATATAGGGAGCGAAAGAATGAGAAGAGTAAGAGTGTCAAGGAAGAGTGAGTCTGTGTAAAGTTCAGTAATTATCAAATTATACAGAACTTTTCATTTACTGAAACTTAACAAAAGAAATTATTCATTCAATCCTGTTACATCGGTATTCAACATTATATTACTGATTAATCTTCTAATAAGTTAGTGTATTTAATTTTGATATTATCATTTTGTAAGTTAGGATGTAGAATTGCTGTATAAGATTACCAGTATTAGCTTTGTTTACGATTAAAAGCAGCAAACGTTGGATTAAGACATTTTTTTGTTATAAAGTATAAGCGAACGATTCATGTTATAACAGACTTATTTATCTTTGTTCACGTATATACATTTCGTACGATACTTTCACAGATGAGAAAAGATGAGAGAAGTATAAGGATATACCTATTAACAGTACATTTTAAAAATAAACATACTGTTGTTTTATAATATATTTTTGATATTAGAAAATTACGTACGAAAGTTATGGAGAAAAAAAAAAAATTTGTCCCCATGAATATACATACAAATGGCAATCTGATACAGTTATTCTGCAATAATCGTGGATAACAGTAGGAACACAGGTAAACGCAATATAGGCAGTTACATTTAGATCCTCTGAGAGGGTTCCTGCAGATGGTAGGAGGTGGAACAGCAGGAGGTAGATTGTTTCCCTGAGGAGTTGCAGGTGCAGAACCAGATCCTGCTTGCCTCTGCTTGTCTGAAACAGCACTCATCATTTGCTTCTATGAACATTTCCCACCTCCATTAACCTTTTCCTCGCTTATTCTTGTTATTATTTATCTCAACATCATGTTTTGAACAGGAATGATCCTTGTAGGTTCAATAACGTAAATGCACTCCAGAGGAATAGTTTTTAAAACTTATTTATACACATTATACATATGTACAAATACATATACTTGTATTTATGCACGTATGCACATATATGTATTTATATATATGTGTAACAATAATGCAGCAGCGAGATTAATTACATAAATTTGGCACGTTTCGAGTCAAGCTGTGTATTTTTCTATTGGCTATTTAGTCAATGGAGTTATTACAAAAATGAGTGTCACTTAAAACAGAATTTGCAAGAAAATTTGCGGATTAGAAGTTTGACTTCTTTCACGTTCACACTTTATCTATTACCAAAAAAAAAATATCACATGATACCCTCTCCTTCTCCCTTATAAAAACGCATTATATTCTGCACACTATTCTTTGCTATACTGTTAGATTATAATGCATAAGCGATATAATGCAACAATCACGCAAGCACTGCAAATCCAGCAAATTGTACTGTAGATTTCTCTAAATGTATATTTCCAAATTTAAATGCCATAGCTGTAGCAGGCGAGTGAGGAATATACTAGTAATAAAGTGGTATCAATGATATAATATAAAATATTAAAATGCCAAATTCTAGACCTACCAAAATATAATGTTCACGATATACACATTTTATTGCCGCTGTCAAATATTTCAATTTCTATCTTTGAAGCAACTTTAATTATTTCTATAAAAAAAAAAAAAAATTTTGTTATAGTGTAAGTATGAAGACCAATTGTATTAATGTATTATAATATCAAATTGGAGGTTTAAGCATTGATTAGTTGCATTTACAATATTAGCAAAGCGCTAAAATATAAAAGTTATATTTATAAAAAATTTCGTGCTTTATTACATTTAGGTAGGTATTCGTTTTCGCGATTAATGTATTACGAGAATTTGAATAAAAATTTGCTTAACTTAAATGGAACCTACCCTGGGAGTTGGACATGAACAGGTTGAGTAAAGAGGTAGTACGGCGGGAAGCCTTGGTGGCTTGCGTATGTGACAGTTCTCTGTCCCTGTCCCTTTGTTTTTCTTTCTCTCTATCCTTTTCCTGCACCATTTCCCTATCCCCACTTATTCGAGAACCCTCCCCTTTAAATCCCATATCTGGTTTTGAATCGTGACTGTTACCAGCAACACCGGTTTCACCATTCGCTCCTTTTGATGTATCCTTGGATGATTCTACACTTCCTTCGGATTGGGAATGTCCTGTGACCTCCGCTATACTCATCATAACATCTTCAAATTCGATGACACCTATTTTGTAGAAAATCAAAATGTCAATAACTAAGCCCTAATCTCCTCAGTCCAATATTTTATTTTTTTCATTTCTTTTACCTGGTTTTTCTAAGCCTGTGCTTTTAATTTGAACAAATTGTTCCAATAATTTATCTACAGTCATTTCTAAACATTGTCGCTTGAATTCCACGTGTACCTGACCAATTTGTTCATGATTAAACTGTAAGACATCTGCATAAATATTCAAGAACTCCTTCATTTGTTTCAGATGTGCTTCCTCGACGTCTTGGAATCGCTTAGTAATGAAAGCATAAATTCATTAATGTATCATAACAAATCTTTGTCCATATTATTTCAGGAAGATTCAGCGTGTAACAGATAATTGTGATAAGTACCATGCAAGCCTGAGTCATTTTTGTTTCAAAATCATTTCTTATTAACGTATACTTTTCAACTAAAGTCTTGCAGTCATCTTGTGCCTTTTTAAATTTTGCTTCTGCTTTTTCCAATTCTCTCTGGCTAGCATTGTCTTTCTTAAGTTTTTCCAATTCATTGCCTTTTTGCATATACAAGTCTTTTGCTTTCTGTAAAGTTACAGTGATGGCTTGTATGTTTTGTACTGTTTCTAAAGTCGAGGATTCTTCTTCCTTCACCTGGATATTATTACAATAAACGGATATATTCATTCTCACAATGAATAAAAACATGTATGCATATTACACATAGATACAGAATGTGCCTTAGACAAATGAAATATAATACAAGAAAAGGAAGCATATGAAAACTTGATTCTGCCATGACTTGTATAAAATTCTCATACATTTAATTCAATCTTCTATAATTTTGTCGTTATATTGTAGAACACTCTTATCTTGAAACATTGTATACCTATGTGTATGCATACGGCATAGCAGAATGCTTGTGTACATAAAAGATAATAATTATAATCCTTTATTTACAATACACTATCATTCTTTGATTATATTTTAGTATATACGTTCAACACAGTCATTCTTATGCTCACGAATAAAACAATTTTTGGTTGTTCTTTTTATAAATGTGTTTTTGGTATATATGAATTGTTAACGATTATTTACGTACAGCTTTATGCTTCTTGTGGAGTTCATCGGCATATTTGGATACATCTTTTATAAGTTCAGCAACTCTTTGAGCCATCTGCAGATGCAGACCAGCGAGTTTTTCAGCTGCACCTCTTAGAGCAGCCCAAACTGGTGCAAAAGTACCTTGAGCACTACTGCTGTTACTTGCTTGTTTAGCTACTTTACTTAAGAGTTTATAATTGTTCTCTTCAATGGTCGATCGTTCTCTTAGAAACTCTGCTAATTCCTTACTGGCTATTGCACCATGCTTCATGTTATGGTACAACACGTCAAATCCATTATTTTTTTCGCCCTTAAAATTAAGAATTCTTCGTCATTACACCTATCATCATTCAAACGGATCTTTGATTTCAATTGAAAATTATCAATATTTACAAAAGTATCTAAATTATGACATGAACAAAATTAACAAACAATAAAATATACAATCAATAATGTTTCCATTTAACTTATGAGAATGTGAATATGCAATTAGATAATATTATTCATATATATATATATAATATAATACTCAATATATCTTTAAATACTGTCAATATTACCCAAGACTACATTTATAAACGTAAGCTACATACATATCGTATCAGTTGTGTAATATAATAAAAGAAAGAGATGAAGCGTAAGTGGGCTATTATTACAATTCCGAGGGGGCGACTTATGATCGTTTTAACACCGTCTATAAACTATATAACTTTTGTTTTTTTAATAGAAAAAGAAAAAAAATGACTCAATTATTACTACAATAATGATTTATCAGAAATATACTTTCGATGTAATCTTCAAATTAACATATAAATTTAAATCAATTTCAAACAGATATTATCTTCCCGCGTTTTGTCGACACTCGCATTCAGAGTGCATAAAAGGAAATATTACAAATGTATGTTTTGTTAAATTTAAGAAAACTTATCAAAATATTGGTGCAATATTATATATATATATATATTTAAAGTTTTTAATAAGATTATTGACAAATTTAAAAAAATATACGATATAATTATATTACACATTAGTCATTATTTTGTTCTTGTATTTGATATAATAGATAACAAAAATATCGAATATTATTGTTACCGATAATAATAAAAATATAATCTATATATATATATTATTATTATTAATATTATATATATAATTATATCGTTGGTTATCGATTGTATCGATAATTCATTGCATATACAATTATCATGCAGAATAATAATTATAAAATAAATAATATTAACCACATATTATATTGAAGATGACTGTTAAAAATTTGAATTCTTAACAGCAATTAATTTGGACTTCAAATGTGATTAATAATAAAGGAAAAAGGAAACAGCATACTATCGCTATCTTATCCGTATCATAAAGTGGACGCAATAGGAAAAATACATCTCTCGTTATTAAAATCAGAATGTGACAGTGTGCATTCTTCTTCTTAAAAAAAAAAAAAGACTAAAATCAAAAAATAATGGGAATTATATTCACAAAGGCCAACGTTGTTTTTGGAATACATTTATACTGTTTTCTGATAATAACAAAAAGAATCATCTATTCCATCAATAAAATTACAGCATTGTAAACACCCAAATTTGTAGTATATATATAATTTGATATTTCCATGCTTGTGTTCTCTAATGGAATTACATTCATCAAAATGTTTCTTTCTAGGTTTTACATAAATGAAGATTAAACAAGAAAAAAGCAAACGAGTAAGCATACAAATAAAAAACATTTAAAAGACTAAAGACAATAGAGGAATAGAAAAAAGAAATAGGAATAAAAACGACAGTATTACGTTGGAATTCATGTAATAGACTTAACGACTTTATGGTAGGGTTGGGATATGTCAAAGATCAAATTACCCATAGTAAATGTGATATATATAGTATATATCATTTACTTTCACATTTATAAACTTCACTCTTGTCATCTTCAAACTACGCATCGCAATCTTAACGTATTCGAATAATATGTAAGATTAAAAGAAATGACATTTCTTAGGCTTATATACGTTTATCTATGATGCGTTTTATATAAGATAATAAAGAACTAATCTCTAAGATAAATTGTTGAATGGGTAAAATGAAAGGCATGTACTATTCGGTGGCTGCATAAGCTCGAACAAGTCGCTTCTCGTTGGTTGGAAGATTGCATGATCAAGGACGGAACAAACGAGCGTGGCGCGTTAGATATATGATGCGTATGCGCATGTGCATGTGCGTGATACGACGACGCTGCTTACATATAATACGTTACGCATATGCGCATACATATGCATATGCATACATGTAAACGCGTGCATCGTCCTGTTACTCCCTACGTATGCAAGACGCAACTGAAAATAAGCGAGTAGAGAAAGCTTGAAAGTTCGCTTAACGGGACGAGGAAATGATTTCTCTCTATCTTTCTCTTTTTTTCTCTCTCCTTTAGTTCTTTCTAATCCCGATTAAATGCATAAGGGGAGAAACGTTTAAATAAAAAGAAAAAAAAAAAACTGTCAGTTTACGTTCTGAATCCATTGCCGTTGCCGTCTCTCATTGTACACTGCAGATGTGTCATCTTTTTTTTTATCTTATTTTTATCTTTAATTGCATTGAAATTTTTAAAAGCACAAACCAGATACAATGGATAATGCAAAAATACGAAATATTAATCGTACCTAACCTAAACGATTATCGACGCGCGCTAAAGGTTCTCTACTACAAGAAATGCAACGATGAAGAAACGACAATCTAACAAATAAATATCGCGTCCTCCTATTCTTCTTTATCTCTCACTTATGTTACGAATTTTAGCTTTCACAGTTCATATCTATTAAAACACTCACCCAAAAATAATTGGCGAAGGCCATAGTCATGTTGAATTTTGATCAGATCATCATATTCCAATAAACGTTTTAGATATCACGCGGCGACGACGACGACGGCGGCGGCGGCGACGTTGACGATGAAGATAATCACGACGACGACGAAGACAACGGCAACGACGACGATGTACACCTTCACGAAACACACGCGACCCGCGCTTAGGCGTTCACCGCACGATTACAGGGAGGCGTAACTCAATTTGCGTACGAGTTACGTTACGTTTTCGTCAGACTCGACATATATCCCCATGTATAAGCTTGGTTCATCGTTTACAGCGCCTCTACCGGACTTATCTACAAATTAAATTTTGGATAATCATAATAATAAGCTTCCATTCAAATTTATTCAACTATTCAAAAAGAAAACGATCAAATTTTCTTATAAAATTATGCCAGTATTTTATTATAATATATTATTATTTAATAAAATATTTTTTTGTGAAAAATGTATTGAGTTAATTCATTTGACAAATGATACCTAATAGTTATTATAATAAAAAAATGAATGTAAAAATTTTTATATACATACATACTTTTAACATACGTGCAGATAAGATTCACGAGATAAAGTGCATTAAATGAATGTTTTTCACTGAATTTTACTTTTAACACGAATAAAGAAGTGTTTAATATTCTATTGAAAGAATTAAGAAATGTGATATAAGTGTTTGTAACTTTCTATTTTATATTCAAACGTCGGTTACACGAAACAATTACGATATTAAGAAATAGGTGTGAAATTAACTGCAGATCGAAAAGGATTAATTCCAAATATCGACACTTCAATGATGCCGCCACTGATCTATGTTATTATCCTGCAGTGTTCTGTCAATAAATGTAAAATAACATAAACATTTTTTTTCTAATTAATATATAATTGTTTTAAGAAAATGTTCCCTAATTAAAAAGTAATTTTATAATGAGTAACAAAGCCAATAACACAGGTAAATATTTTGTTTTTTAAATATATATTGATTTATAATAATATTTTAATTATTTAAATTTTTATATTTAATATTTAATATATTTGTATCATTAGGAGAAACAGATCCTGTGCAAGAAGAATTAGCTGGTAGAGTAAGAGAAGTAGGCAATCATGCAATATGGAGTTTATCTAGTTGTAAGCCAGGTTTTGGAGTAGATCAACTCCGAGATGATATAACCGAAACATATTGGCAATCTGATGGGCAACTTCCACATTTGGTAAATATACAATTCAAAAGAAAAACAACGATAAGAGACATATGTATTTATACAGATTATAAACTCGATGAAAGCTATACTCCGAGCAGGTAATAATATAACAATTAAATGTAATAATATAACAATTAAAATTTCAATTGCTTCTTGATACAAATTTATTTTTAGAATTAGTATTAGAGCAGGTACCAATTTCAATGATCTTCAAGAAGTTGAAGTCATGGATCTTAATGAACCAAGTGGATGGGTGGTTATTCCTATAAAGGATATAAATGAAAGACCTATCAGAACATTTATGATCCAAATAGCTGTTATAAGCAATCATCAAAATGGTAGAGATACTCATATGCGACAAATTAAAGTTCACTCTCCAGCACAAGATGTTCTTGGACCACCTGCCCCTTATATGCCAGGACAATTTCTTACTAATGAATTTCTACGTTATGCTACAGTCAGATAGATTAGTATTTGTATATATATATTAGTTTATTTATTACAGTAAGAAAATTCGCTCAACATTTGTATTGTATTCCATAGGTTTCATAGTATCAATAAAGTATCATCATATCCTTAATCCATATGACCTGATTATACAAAAAAAAATGTACACATTAAATATTACCACCTTGTAATAATCGAGATATAACTGATCTTGTAAATTCAACTTACTTATAGTGTGTTACTCTTGACGAGTAAAGTTTAGCACATAATGATAAATTTTCTAATAATATTCGTAATTATATGCAATATAAGTGATAATCATTTAAGTCATGGATCAGAAATTTTGACTAATGCATTAGAAGATTTAACTAAATTTTTTGAAAAGCTTAAAACAAAATATGGTATGTAGAAAATTCTATTTATTTATTCAGCAGTTATTAACTCACTCTTTAACTTATTCAACGAACTTACAAAACTTACTTTCAGAAAATCATTCGTTACATTTTGATACATTAGACCAAATCGATACAAAAATAAATTCGTATATTGAAAATGCAAGTAATCCAATTAATCGTCATAAAAGACATGATTCATTCAACAATGCTGTCGGTATGTTATAGAAATATTGTTTGTTTGTCTTAATATATATATATATTAACTTAAGAAGATAGATTAAGATATTTTAAATGATTACTTTAATGGGTAAATTTGCCTTTGATACCAAAAATTTCATTAAAAACATGCTGAGATTGATGGTCGGTTAAATATGTAAGTAATTGTCCCATATCATTATGACGATCTGAACTAGGAAAAGATATTTCTTGAAAGTTAGGATATTTACGCATGGAGTTTATATTTTTTTCATCATTTAAGATCTCATCTTCTATTAATTTAATGAGAATTTTATGCCAATTCATAACTTTTATCTGAAAATTATAACATAAAATGTTATACGAAATTTTAAAAAGAGTAGGTTTAAGTTTCTCATAATCACTTTGGATTCAGCGATTAATATAATTCCATATAACTATTCTACCTTTTGCCACCACAATTCACAATCCGTTTTTGTACCTTCTATACAAATAATTCCTGGTTTGCCAGGTAAACAAAATCCAGTGAGAGAATGTTCTTTCGCTAAATTAATTATATCTCGTCTTTTAAGTTTACTATATATGTGATGACTATAAATCCAATATCTAGCAAAACTTAATTCACCAGGTTGCTCATATTCTTTCTTTTCATTTTCATTATTACTTTCTTTATTGACTTTCGAATTTTTGAGATATTTCTCTATGTTATCTTGTAACCATGATATCAGCGAATATATACAAGGATCACCATTTTCATTCTTATTTAAAAAACTTGCTAATGCTTCATTTAAAAGTAATTGTTGTGTTCGATCTAGCGAAGGAGTTCTAGCATAAACTTCAGGTTTCTCTTGCGGATAATTAGTCGGCAGACATACTTGAAGTTCAATCGTTGCCTAAATAAAATATATAAATATTATTTTTATTTATATATTGTGTAATCATTATTAAAATCTTACTTCGTTCTCAGAAATTTTTATAGAATATTCCAATCTTTGCGGAAGTTCTTGAGGAAATTCAATAAAATTATTAATGTCAGCTAAAATTCCTTGATCTGCGATTACTAATTCTTCTGGATAAACCGATTGTAATGCTTCTAATTCGTATATTTGAGTTGTTAAATTTTCTTTTATATTTTCGTAAAGAGACATTGTATTTAAATGATATATAAGACATATGGAAACTGTTCACTTGCAACAACCTATTTATATTGATATCTTAAAAAGATAATACTGATTTTAAGAAAAAAAACATGAAGTAAAATAATAATTTGAGTTCAGTTTAAAGGTTCAAGGCTAAAGATTATATAAATATTATTGATATAATATAACCTATAATATAATATAACCATGAATCAAAACTGTACTTAGGAAGCAAGATGCATATTTATTCAAAAAAATTCATTTTAATTTTATTTATTTAATATATATATACACACACACACACACGCGCGCGCGCGTCTAAATTTATTTATAATACAGTAATTAAGTATTGCATCTAATTTAAAATTGAAGAATATTGACAGTTCTTATTAAACTATTAGTACACTATGAAATGAGGATTTGATGTAAAAACATATATCGTACGCTTTAGTTACAATAAAGCGCGGGGAATTTTGAACGTCATTATCGAAAGATTAAATGACCTTAAAACACAAATTTGATATAAAACATTAATTTTTCAGCAATTAATATTCTGGAAGGTTTCGACGAAATATCGACGTTTAATGTACAAGATTTTAAACATATAACATTTTTTCCACTTAAATTTAATGGACATTTCTTTTGGTTTATGGCAGGCATTAACTCTAATGGAATATCTTTATATCAATTAAATGTATGTAGTATTTTAATATACTATATATTAATAGATTACATATATTACTAATAAAAAATTGTTTTGTTCTTAGAATAAAAAATTGAATCACGTTAAAACATATTCGCAATATAATGGTATACGAATAATAGTGGACAACTCTATACAGGATACCATAGCTATAATTCAAACTTTCATTGAGAATATAATAATATTGAAATTTGATTATATTCAGACTGCGTATACACTATCCTTTGTACAAGCTATTCAAATACCTGATATAACTGATATCCATACATGGCATTACATGAATGATTTATATTTAGGCATAGCATCGCATCATAATATATCAATTTATATTTGGACTAATACACACTTTGATTTAATACAAACTTTAGATTTTGGAGCAGAAAAATTAACATTCTTTAAAAATAAAGGATTTATGAATCTCATTTGTATTTCATCTCGCACAATAATATTACGTTATTCTTTACATTTGAATAAATTTATGATAATTCAGACATTACCTGCTAGCAATGCTGTTGTTACATTTGATGTAATCAAGGGTCATCTGAAAGAATATTATATATGTTTGTCTACGGATAAAAATACAGTTATGTACAAAGAAGTACATGGGTATTTTATGTCATTTCAAGAAATATCTAGCGCAGAAAAGATAATACCATTAATAGATAAAAATGCAGTTGTATTATTGTCACTCTATAAGAATGTTGTAACAATTTATCAATACGATGGATGGAAATTTGTAAGATTAAATGCAAAAGTGTCAGAAGTCAATAATATTTATCTGGTTTATATTCATGAAAATAAATTAATGATCATAACACATGGAGTTTCTACATGGAAATTATTAAAGCCAAAATGGGGTGAAATAAAATCTTTAGTTGGATTAAAAAATGAAATAAAATCTTGGTGCATTAAAGCTACAGCTATTGCACAGAGAATACCTAAGGCTACATTAATTTTAAAAACACCATTGTCTATATTAAATGGTCATATACGTGAAATTGATACTCAAAATGTAAATATTTGTTTTTTTTTGGATCTAACATGCTATATTGCATATAATATTCTATATATTTTTTTTTATATATATAATTTAATATAAAATAAATTATATTATTATAGATAAATGGATATGATTCAAAAGAATTGCAAAACTTAACAAGACAATACGAATATTTGAATACACAAATACAAGCAATGAATGATTATTTAAATAAAAAAATAAACAATAGTAATGTTCAATATAAAACACTACGAGCTAATAAAGTACAAGTAACATGTAAATCACAATGCAAGGTTAATAATGTAATAATAACAGGAAAAGATAATCCATTGCTTAAATTAAAATCCATAGAAGACATTAATCAGAATATAACATTTTCAAATTTAAAAGTAGAAAACATTAATAACTTCAAGTGTCCTATTATTGCATTAACACCTACAAATTTGCATCTCAAAGGATTAATCAATAATGTTTCATTGTCAGATTTACAAGAAAATACATTAAAAATAAGCGGTGATCAAATAGTTAAAAGTTAATATGATTATTTCTTTTCTTATTTTAATTTTATAATTATATTTATGTGTGTAAATGTGTTATTAAATATATATATATTATTTTTTAGGTGATCACATTTTTGTTGAATTAGACGTTGATCATAGCGTTGTGCCATTAAATATTGCTACAAATTTTACAACCCAAACTGTACACGCAAAAAAAATTACAGTAAAAGAATTGCATTTGGAGAAAGATGGATTTTTATTACCATTAAATGGTCCTCCATCTAAAATCTCAGGATGTATAACAGTAAAAAAAGTAAACGTAACAGGGCAAATTACTTTAAAAGGAGGATTGAAAGGTAAAGGTGCAAGTTCATTAATGCCAATTAAACGTGTGTCAGACTTTATGGAAATAAACGGAAATCGTAATTTCCAAAATATTACCATCGTAAATACACTGAGAACTGAAGACGTATACAGGCAAAATGGCAAATCTTTAAAAGTTATTTTGGATAATGGAATATTAATAGATAATAAATTCCCACGACATTTAATATTTTCTAACAATAATGTGGTATGAAAGCAATATATTTGTATTTTCTTTATTTGTTTATGTTTTTAAATAAATATGTAATTAAATATTATTCGTAGGTTTGGAGAAATGTTACGATAAAAAATTATAATAATTGGGTAACAGCTTATTCTGATAATAAAGTTATCATTTCAGGAAAAAAACAAATTAATTATGATGTGATATTACCACATTCAGCTTACCCAGCATCATTGATTCCAAAGTATGTATCCTAATGCTATTGTGTGCGTTTGATACATTATATATATATTTGTATTTAAATATTAACTTTTATTTATGAATATTATAGACTTAATTTTTCCTTATGCGTTTCAACTGCTAATGTTTCAAACTTAAAATTATCTAATGTACTGATAGAAAATATAAATGTAGATAATTTGAACAGTTTTCACGTATTTGGAGCTAAAGAATTAAACTCTACTATTTTTGAGACAACAACTTCTATCGATACTATTGATTTATCGAAAAAATATTTCATTGGTGTAACTAATGTAAAAGATATTCTACCATTTAATATTAAAGGATTTAATCTAAAAGGCAATAGAATTTTATCTACAATTTACTAAATACTTGATGTGTGTGTGATATACTTTCTTATTTTATAATAATATTTTATAGGATTTCAAGAAATTCTAAACACGTGGATAGGAAAAAACATTTTTAAAGATATTCGAAATGTAACACGTTTGAAAGTTAATAATCTTCAAGTTCCTGCAAGATTTACATTTCCACTTCCTACTACAGTTAGAAATGTTATCTCAAAAGGAAATACTTATGCTAAAATTATTAATGGTGAAGATATTGAACGTTTCATGAAAAATGCTGTTAGAATAGATGATACAATTTCTTTAAATAATATAACATTTAGTAAGTAATTATTTTAATTAATAATTTTGTTCTCAACTCCACACATTTGAGATTTAATTATAAATTACAAAAAATAATTTTTAAAATATGAAAATGTTAAAAAATTTTTAATCATTTCTTAAAATGTTATAATTATTATTATAGATATGGGATTAAAATCCAACAATGTACAATTTTCCTATGGATCACTTAATCTCACTGATCCAGCATTTTATCCAAATTTGCATTCAAAACATATTTTGGGTAACATGCAAGTAGGAATGTTAAATATACCAAAACCTATCATTGATAAAACATACAACACTTCAAAAAATTATATAATACAAGGTAAAAATGAAATATTTATTATATGCGATAATAAAAATTTATATCAAATAACTCTATGAAAGATTTTAATTTTAGGTAATGTAACTTTTACATCTGAACCTATTGTACAAAATATAAATAACATCAATTTGAAAAAGTTCTTTTCGGAAATTTATACAATTGATGAAAATATAATTGTAACTGGTAATAATTTTGTCATTAAAAATATGACTTTATTAGGAAATAATATCACAAAGGTAAATAATTATCCAAAAGAAAGAAAATGTTTCATTTGATCATGACATAACAGCATTTTAATACTCATATTTTTCAGACATCTCTTAATGTACCACATTATGGTTCTTGGACAAATATGTCATACAATTTATTAAGTAAAACTAAACCTCAAGTAATAAATGTTCCTTGTTGGTTTAGTAGTATAGAAATTGACAATATCAAAGGTTCTAAAAATTTATCTATACAATCTTCTGATTCATACATAAAGAATATAATTGAAATGTCTTTTAAAAAAAATGAGACACAAATAATTATAGGCAACTGGCATTTTGATACATTAATATTACCAGGTTCTGTAATCATTTTCTTATCTTAATATAATCTTAAATAAAAATTTGATTTATGTAAAAAGAAAAATATAATTAATTTTCTTTTTCAGGTGAAGTAAATTTACAAGGAAAAATTAATAACATGGATTTAAGAACCGATATTATGAAACATAGTAGTGAAACAAATGTTGTTACCGGAAAGAAAACAGTTTTAGGATTGACAACTAAAAATTTACATGGATTAAATTTCAGTGAATGGTCACAAAATGCAGTATTATCAAATCACCAAAATGTAATTGTAGTTAAAGGTCAAAAGACTTTTGCTAATATAAATCTTTCACATTTAAGGTATAATTGAATTTATTTTAACAAGTAGAAACATTGAAAGTTATTTAATATTATTTTTTATATCAAAACGAATTATTTATAATTTTTTTATAAAATTGATTATTAACAGTTTGGATGGTACCATAATGGGGAAAAAAATTGAAAATGCATTACTAAAATCCAAACCGCAAATTATTAATGGCACGAAAATATTCGATGGTAATATTAAAATGCCGAGTCTATTAATTGATGGTTTAGTGAATGATATTAATTTGACAAGTTTTACCAGTAATCTGTTAAAGAAAAATAAGACTGTACAAATACTAGAGACAGATATTATTTTAAAAGATAGTTTAGAAGTATTCGGAAATATTTTCATTGATGGTCTTTATAATGGTATCAAATTAAATAATCTTAACAAAGAATACGAAAAACTGAAATCTATAGAAAATAATTTAACAGAGATTGCGGAGGTAGTAAAGGTAGCAGGAACTGCTTTAAATAGTTAGTATATAAAATTCTAATTTTAATATAATAAAAATTTGAATTATTTATTATATATACGTATATATATATATATTTTTTTTTTATTACAGATCGAGCCTTTTTCTTAAATAAATTAAAAATTTTGAAAAATATTAATGCATTAACAACCTATTCAAATAATAATTACTTACAAAATAATATTAATTCTTATTGCGAATTAAAAAATGTATCATTATTTTGTAACAATATTAAAATACAAGGCTTTAGTCTTGGATCGAATATAAGTAATTATACAAGACTTCAAATTTTATCTGTTAGAGAAAATACATTTATTGTATTGATTACATCTGATTGTGTTTCAATTGGCAATATTATTGATGCAAGATTTTATCAGAAAAAAGGTTTATCATTATCTAAATTATTATGCAGTTATTATGTTCAAAAAAATGTGTATCAATTAATTTAATGAAATATTTCATTTATATTATTTTTTCTTGCAGTTTTTTGCGTACCAAATATTCTCAAAGCATCAATAGAATCTGTAGGAAATTCATTATGGATTATTTTACAATTACCTTTAGAAATGTTAGCGTTTCATTATGTTTCTGGGGATAATGTCAAACAGTATACTTTACCACCTTCAAATATGCTTATCACTGGTATACTATCAAATAAAGAATTATTAATGCTTCGATCAGATGGAGTTTGGAATATTAATGAACTTGGAAGGCCACGACATATATTTCAAACAAATTTAACAGGAACAATAGAAACATTTTTTTATGATAAAGAATATTATTTAAAAAATATAAATAATGATGGTACTGTTTTCATGAAACCTGTATACGTGGGTAATTAAACTGCATCAGAGATAAAATGAAAAATGTTACATATTTATCTGTGATATGTATAAACGTTATTCTATAAATATTATAGAAATTCTATTTATATGTGTAAACATATGTTAATTCATTCATTTGTTTTTGTCTAATTAATTTATGTTACTGTAATAATAAATTTTAGTATACCACTTTATATGTGAGAATTTAATTATGTGATTTCATTTATAATTCAAATTATTTAAAAAGCCCGCTCATTACTACAATCAAATAATCAAATTCATTTAGATATATTTACACAAATTAAAGTGACAATTAAATTTGTTGATTGCTCAAAAACAATTTGGAGAGAGAGAGAGATAGAGAGAGATTTATTGATTTTATAATAATTTATATTTGATTGTTCCATATATATATATATATATATATATATATACATATACGTTTTGCATGCAAATGATTTTTATTTCAAGAATAGAAATCTTTTATTATTTTTTCGAATAAATGTTTGCACATCAAAGTTTTCACCGAATCAAGTATATATTTAAATAAGAAAGTTTCTACTTACATTATAAAGAGTTCAAAAGTAATTTTCTGTTCCACAACAAATGGTTCATTTCATGGATCGTTTCGCGGGAAAGTACCAATGAGAAGTTTTCTGCATGAGTCACGTGACAACGATAAACGATACTATCGATCGATACTATAACCGGGATTTTTCAAATTTACTTTATTCAATTTATCTTTGAAATATTAAATTTGAATTAAATTACATTCGAGTAATCAACAAAATAGTTTTCTTTTCTTTTAGAAAAAAGGTTATTCCTAACTAAATAAAATGTATACAAAATATTCATTATAAATAAATAAATAAATTTTAAGGAAACGCCAGAGGTTGTGTGTTTTAAAAATTAAATAGAATAAAAAAGATGAGAAAATAAAAAAAGAAAAGAAAAGAAAGCAGAAGACGAATAAGAGGAACGTAATGACATGTTTCTTTATTTTATTAACGTTTCAATCGAATTTGTCGTTTATCTCTAGATGAAGTCGAACGGTTATCGATCATCTCTTGGGACCACTCTGATTATAAAGCCTTTCTATTCTCTTATCGAACGGTTTTCAAATCCTACTCCACATTTCTATGTATTCTCACGTATTTATACACGGTTTCCGTGTTTTCCAGCTTCTATAGAATTGAATCGATGGAAGAGAGAGAGAAATAAAATAAAACCAAAAGGAAAGAACAAAAATATAAAAAAGAAAGAGAAGCGAACAAAAGAATTTTTTCAACGTTAATTCGGCAATACAAGGACAAAAGCATCAAGAACTAAATAAAACTACCTACAGTAACGATTTATTTTCTATTCTATCAGTTCATCAACTTAAAGTTAATTTAATTAACCTTTGAAAAGAAAATTATTAGCGTTGAATATTCATGCCACACATTAATCCCTCTAAATTCTACCCATTGTTTTCTTTTATAGTTTTTCTTTTTTAAATTGTTTTATTATATTCTTTATTTTTTCATCTTATTTCTTTTTGCTTAAGTATAGATTTGCTAAGGGTGTTCATATCTTCAATGTTTCGATCGTTGAAAATGTTCCAGGTTTCCTGGCAAGGCTGATTGTGATATTCAAACGATGTTAATTTCCGGATAACGTTAGGACATTACGAAGGTTCTCATTACTAAGGATGACTATACGATGCCAAGTTAACTCGCCTCTACCATTATACCACAACAGTCTTTTACTGCAATGAGCAGGTCGCACGCTACGCGACACAACTTTATGGAAACACCTTTTACCCTTACACGAAAAGGTACTTCGTTACACGAGAGAGAAGGGTTCACGGGCAACGAAATAACGAACTTACAAACAAAATGTGAAGCTCGAAAATGGAGTGCGTGCGTGCGCACGATTCCGTTTTATAATTGCCTTTATAAAATATAAATGTGTTTCCCTTTGAATTAATGTTCTTTTACCAGATTTCTACCACCAACTAATGGAAGTGGAATAGAATCATTGAGTTATCGTGTCAACTATCCTTAAGCGTATATATGAGATCTCTCTCTCTCTCTCTTACAATTAAATACATCTTACTAATGAAAAAGGATAGTTCTCAAAGAACGAAGAGGAATTAGGGTTGCAGTAATAGTAATTAAGACGATCAAATCGATCGTTTATATAGATCTTGAAAGGAAGACCAATTTACTAAGAAGAATTTGCACCGTAACTTTAATCGTTTTCCGATTACTAGAAACTCAACTCATCGTCCAAAACAATCCCAGATTGGATACGTAATACACGTTTCTATCCAATATCGTCTTTCTAATTTAATTGCATCCTTAGTTTTCCATTGTTCAGTTAGCTTACTTCGAGGTAAATGGATACCTTAACTGTTTTATAGGTAAAACGTGGATATTGCATTTAAATCGTATTCTCATTCAAATGGGTTGGCTTACAAAAGTAAGAAATGGAGAGATATGGGAATATGTATCATGCAATTAAGAACCATGCTTCCAATTGTACTTGTATACCAAATGATATTCGATTACGTCTCGAGTTTTTGAAAAAGACCAGTTGGTAAAAGAGATGATGCTCTAGCCTAGAAAGGAAATGAGAAAAATTTCGATAAATGTAATGTAATATACATTTTGTATATATAGTTCTTAACAATGACATCGAATACCTTTGTAGCACCCTTTAAAATGGTGACTTGTTGTTCGACAGTTTCTTTAATATTATCTTGCTGCTTTTCACTCTTCTTTTCGATTCTCAGAGATTTCTAAAAAAAAAAAACGAATACAATAAAATACAACGAACTATATTCTGTACAAACAATTTTGTAATATTTTCAAGTAAAAGTTTACCTTCTTAGAAAATTTCTCTTCGTTCTTTTTACGTTCCTCTATAGCATTATTAAGAGCAGTTTGTTCAGCAGGTGTCAAAATCAATAATCTTTCATCCATTGCTATCCAATCGCAATATAATATCTGATCAACTTGCCAACGTTTGCTTACGTCAGGTTCCAAAAGATTGGTAACAGTTTTCTTCGCATTTTCACTTAACGTTTCGTCTATTTTTCGTCGAAATTTCCATCTACGTGATATTTGTTGTTCGTAAAGTACCTTTATGTTGGTCTCATCGAAAGGCATGGCTTTGTTCAATATGATATAAAGAATTACACCCAAAGACCAAATGTCTGAATGTTTTGGATTATAAGGAGCACCACGTAGAACTTCTGGTGCAGCATATGACAAGGAACCACAATACGTGTCACTTAATACACGTTTACCACGATTGTCAATCATGTATCGTGAAAATCCGAAATCGGCTAATTTTACATTGTAATTCGTAGTTAGTAATACGTTTTCACATTTCATATCACGATGTGCGATTTCCATTTCGTGAAGATATTGAAGTCCTGAAAAAAAAAAAAAAATAAACCAAAAGTACAATGAAATGCAATTTACGTGTTATTAAATTTGGAATTTTTATATTGTTTAATTGTTTCGAATATACGCGCGAAAGATACGTTACGTACGTACATCGTTTAGCTTTATACGAAACACAACATTCCTGATGGGCAGAAAAAAACAAAAGCAAAAAGAGAAATAAAAAGAGAGGAGGAAGAGGAGGAGAATTATCGATTGATAAAAATGATATAGAACAGGACGTAATCGCTCGTTAGTGTTTCTCAATAATTGAATTGTCGAGTACGTCGTTATTTGCACGTTCTGTATTCTCAACGAATATATCGATTAATAAAACGTTAATCTATGATTTTATTTATATATATATATATATATTTGAAAAATATTTCTCTTTAGACAAAATTATTTTCTTCTTTTATATTATTTTTTGATAGTATATAAAATATATTATATTTATATATATATATATATATATATATATGTGTGTATGTATGTATATACCAAGAGTCAGTTGTCGAAGCCATATGCGAGCTTGATTCTCTGTCACTGCACCGTTCTTTAGGATAAAATCGAGAAGGTCACCGTTCTCAGCAAAACGCATGAATATAAAATATTTCGTTCGTCTTTGAAAGATGCTGTGTATATGTACCACGTGTGGATGATTCAATTTAACTAAAATATCAAGCTCCCTTGGTAAAAATTTACGAACGAAATCTTTCGGTGCTTTCGATGTGTCGATGATCTTGCAAGCCAACGTGGAATCCTTTACCGAACGATACTGCGATTTGTAATCGGCTTGGTAAACCTATACAAATATTTTTAAATAATATTAAACATGCAATAAAATGTAGAGTTTTCTTCTTACGGTTAAATAAGAGAAACAAAGAAGAAGACAAAAAATTAATTTAAAAGAAAACGTTGACTTATTATTCGAAGAAAAAGAAAGATAACAAAATAATAAGAACGAGATAAAATATACACGAGTAATCCGTATGAATTTGTAAAAAAATGAATGAACGAATGAACGTACGAGCTTTCATGTTTTTTCACAGAATAAACTCTATTTCATCATACGATCGTAACAAATTCGTTTACCGAAACGTTTAATCATCGTGTTCGCGTGATTGTTCTTCGATGTCATATGCAGCGGACCAACTTTCATCGATTTTCCAGTACGGAGGGTAAAGAAGGGGGTTGAGTGAAAAATCGACGATTGTTTTCAATGAAACATTTTTTTTCTATTGCATACGTTAATTTTCAAACAAGATTATATTAACGTTTTCCCATTATCACGTGGAAAACAAATCTATTGACACTTATTTATATTTTTATATAACTTTTTTTTTTGTTGATACAATTTCTCAACGAATCGTTGAATTCTCATCAAAAATTTTCTTTTATTTGCCCGTTAAACAAAAAGCGTCTGCATTTTCTTTTTCTTTTACTCTCTTAAATATTTTTAACAACAACAACAATTAATAATAAGTTGCAAATAAGATTTGAAATAGACAAACCTTAGCGTAAGAACCCTCGCCGATTTTTTTCGTTAATTTATAACCACGTTCTAATAAAACGGCTTCCTCGGACGCTGTTTGACTCAAACTTGACATGAGATTTGACGAACAAGGGATTGCATCGTACCTGCTCCGTTATCATAATTAACTAGGAATTGTAACTATATTTAACCCTAAACTTTAAACGAACTCACGTTAGTTAATCTTGTTTGTATAAAACACGTATATAACTTGATAATGTTAGATTATTTATACGAGGTTAATAATAATGTTAATAAATCCATGAGAAGGGAAGAGATAATATTTCATGGGTTGCTATGTTCATTGCAAAACGAGATATTTCGATATTTAATTGGATATTTTTTTTTCAAGCGTATAATCGTAGAATCATAATATATACGTATATCGAATATTTATTTTTCCACGTGTATTCATTAAATTGAAATATTCGAAAGTAATATATAAAAGTTTGATGATAATCATATTCGTATAATTCGTTCTGTATCCTATCAAATAAAAAATTCAATATAATTTTGATCGAATTTCAAATAAATAATCAATTTCATTTGAAAAACCTTTCATTTTAAATTTATCGAAATAGACAATTTATAATGGAGAAGGAGGATGATGATGAACAAGGAAAAAGAGAAGAGTACTTTTTCGAAAGAGATATGACAAAATTAATAACGAATATGTCATTGCCAGAGATTCTCTCTCATTCATGGTTGGAACCATAAAACGAAACGCTTCGTCATTCAACGAATTGGTAAACTTCCAAATAATTTTCAAAAGCTAAATTCTATATAACACACAGTTGGAAAAATAAAATCACTCTATTGCAATAGAAACTTATTAATTACCGCAAAAGAATCTTTTCACGAGAGCATAACTTTGCGAGCTTTTGTAAAGAAGATATATATATATATACACATATTCCTATAAAGGAACTGCTTAACGTCGAGATACGAGATTGACAATGAACGTTGAAACAGCTTAGGGAAGCTCTTACACGGCTTTTCATTTATCGTCTTTTCCCATTGTCTTCATATTAATAACTAGACTGCGACTGCTAGATTTAATGACTACCACCGCATTTTCATTTTAGTTACACTACGCGAAACGTGAAATATTTTATCGTAACTCTTTTCGTATTTTACAAAACGAATTCAAACAAAAGAAAAGAACAACAACAATAACAACAACAATAAAAGTCGTTGCAATTAATTCATCAGAAATATTTGTCTTTACTTATTACAATGATAGTTATTTTTACATTTCGGTATTATTTCTTTCTTTTTTTTTTAACATATCAAACACGTATGTGTTTTAATACAACGATCTCGTATCTACGAGATAAATATTGTAAATAAAAATATACAAATTAATCGGGAGAAAATTTGAGATACTATCAAAAGATAAATTATTTCTAAAGAAAAATGAAATTAAAAAAAAAAATATATATATATATATATAATACAATAATAATATACATTATATACAATATATAATTATATACATATATAT
>NW_014569673.1:225651-228811 GCF_001313835.1 Polistes canadensis | reverse complement strand
ATTAGTATTGAGATAGAATATATAATAATTGTTTATTGAATTTTTGTCAAAAGGAAAATTATATCGTAAGCCCTCCAAACCCAAAAGGAACAAAGTATAAATAAATAATAAAAATAAAATATATATACACATACACACATATTATAATAAAAATAATAATTCTCTAAATAGATGAGAATGATGATGGTATTATCTTCATTGAAAGATTAAAACATAAGACTTAACGAGTATAAATGGGAACCGTTTTTCCCCTTAACTGACACCCTCCTCCTTCCCTCCCCCGGCCGTTCCACTCTCTTTTCGCAAAGTTTACCGAAGTAACCGTGTAATTTTGGATTACAACGACTGCGTGTTAAAATCTAGGTCTTAACCGCGGTCGAATACGCGTTGCCATGCGACGAAACTACTACGGTGCAGGCAGGTAGGTACTCAAAGGTAATCGTGTACACCCTGAGCCTGAGTGCGAGCATAATCCTCATCTCATTCCATGCGGGTTTGACAACGGGAAGGGCTCTGTCACCTCGAGCACGATTCATGAAGAGCCCAGCTGGACTCAAAGCGTCCGCGTTCCACAGTTTTATGGATGATGGTAGGTTGGTAGGTATGTAGGTAACTCTTTTCTATGTGTATATGTGTTGTGTTATATACTACCACCCTCCTCCTCCTCCTCCTCTTCAACCAACCCCTCTCTTACTCTCTGTTATGCTCTTCATATTCACGAACTTTCATCAATTTCCCATTCTCCATTTCCTATCCCATCCCTTTGTGATTTAGTTCTAGTTATTGTTGTCGATACCTTCCCACCCCTTTCTACCCCTTTCTCCTCCTGGTGCCACTGCTACCACCATGTAAGAGGATCTATTTATTTTACCATTAAATGATGTTCCTATCAATTCCTTCTCACCCCCTTCCTTCTTTTTCTTTTTCTTTTTTTCTTGCTCTTACTCTCTCTCTTTTTTAGATTTCCTTTTTACCTCAGCAAAAATTTGAACCCCCTAGCTCCTTTTTATCGAACTATCGATTACTTCAGATCGCTTCTCAGATTACACTATCTATCGAAACTTTTTTACGAAAACGATACTTCCTCGATACTTTCACCCTATCATTTTACCCCTTCATCTACTAAACTTTAGGGTTTATAATATATATATACAATATTTAAGTTGAACTATATATGGAGTATAAAAAATTAATGAAATATTTTATTTATTCATAGTTAACACATTAAACTTAATTATAATTTGCGATTAAACAAACGATCGTGCATAATTATTAATTTTGTAGATATTTTGTAATTTGTAAAAAGCCAAAAAAAAAAAATTGCAGTGAAAACGTATATAAAATGTATATATATATTATTCTATATATGTATATATATAATATATATTATTATAAATAAAAATGAGAAAAAAATATATATATTATTCATTATCCAATTGATTAAAATCTCAATCAACAATATATATTAGTTATACACAGGAAGTATCGGGGTAGGTTTAGTGTTAACAATTTATAATCTGCGTGCATAATTATTAATTTTATAGATATTCTGTAATTTGTAAAAAGCCAAAAAAAAAATTGCAATGAAAACGCATATAAAATGTATATATATATATATAATATATATTATTATTACTACTGCTACACACACATACACTGCGTAATATAATATATATTATTATTAATAAAAATGAGAAAAAAATATATATATTATTCATAATCCAATTGATTAAAATCTCAATCAACAATATATATTAGTTATACACAGTAAATATCGCGGTAGGTTTAGTTTTAATAATTGCAAAATGTAAATCATTAGTATAACATGGTTTCAGCTTTCATTAAACGAATTAATTATTGATTATCTAAATGAGAGAACGTTTAACATTTCGAATGACGACGATTCGTTGATATATATGAATATTTCGATATTCAATCCGTTGGCTGTTATTCAAATGTTTCTTCCCTCTCGTTGTTTTCCTTTCTTTCTTTCTTTGTTTTTTATATTTTTTAAATATATATAAAATTATAATTAATATCTTCTTTTTTTATCCGCGTTGAAAAATACGCGTTTAACCGGGAATTTTTATACGTTTTTAAAATGTAATATAATTAAGAAGTTAATTTCTATCTTATAGTCGACTATAAACGGTTTTGTATTTTTTTTCTTTTTTTTTTTTTTTTGGGTTAAATCTCTTTTCTCCTTTCTTCCTTTTATACTCATCACCCTCTCTCCCCCTCCCCCTTTCCTCGCACATAATCCTGCTAATTACGTGAATATTACGGGGGGAGAAAAATGAAAAAGGAAAAAATTAAAAATTAAAAAAAAAAAAAAAAACAGAAAAAAAAGAATAAAAATTCCCAGATACCTACTTTTACTCTGACGTCTGAGAGAGAAATGAATTTGAGCCCCTGGCGTTTCTCTCTTTTATAAACTACCTAGGTACCCCATCCCCCACCCCCAACCTCACCACCTTTCCTCGTCCTTTACCATTTCTTCTATCACTGCAGCTTTTTTTTGTATAACTCAAATGCTGCATTTCATCGTTCATAGATTTTCGACTTTCATAATTATTGGAAACGCAAAACTTTTTAATCGATTTTTAAAATCAATTAATCATTTTTTTTTTCGGTTTGTATTAGGTATTTAAGACTCGTTTTTTTTTTTAAATTATCTTTCATTCCGATCGTAAAATTACAACAAGTTTAAGAATTTGATTTTTTTTATCAAATTTCATCCTGTGTGTTTAAAAGTTCGAATTATAAGCTTATATAACATTCTTTGTTTTTTATTTATTTATATTTATTCGTTTACGTTAATAATTCGTTATTATTATCAAAGCTAATGGAATAATGATAAAAATATATTAATAGAAATAATTTTGTTCGCGAATTGAAAAGAAAAAAATAAGATGTATAAATTTTGTTGTTCGTATTTTAAACGAACAGTTTCATCTCAAACGATATTCTAATTTTTTAATATAATCATTGCAACCTTTTCAATATAAGTCCAAAGTTTATAACGAATTCCGATATCGTTTATCGTAGAAATAAATTACTATGCGTTGTTAAAACAAATTCATAAAGGATAATTCATCATCACGTTGAATATACGCTCATGCATATGAATAACACAACATATGTTCGTATAATATATATA